>NW_027152902.1:48847-53702 GCF_002600585.1 Cystoisospora suis
CCTCCTCGGCTTTTTTCCCTGCTTCCTCAGCTCTTTCCCCTGCTTCCTCTGCTTTTCTATGCTCTTCCTCCGCTTTGGTCTCTGCTGCTTTCCTTTTCGTCTCTGCAGCAGCTATGAGTCTCTTCGCATCCTCGAGTTCCTTCTTTGCCTTTTCTAGCTCTGTCTCGAGCCGGTCAACTGTCTCTTGGAGTCTCCGTTTCTCTGCTCCCCCCATGAGGTCAGCCTCACTTGCGGACGTGCTGGCACTCTCCTCTTGAGAAATTCGAAAAACATTCGCCTCCCCTTTCCTGGGTGCTCCATCCTCCTTCTCCCTCTCTACTTTGACCATCTGTTGTTTCAAATCAGCATTCCTTTCTAGTCTTTCAGAGCGGATCGCTGTCGTGCTGGTGTTCTCGCTTTTCCCCACCTCTTCAGGGCGCGATTCCCCACCAGCACGAGCAGCCTGGAGCTTTGCTCTAAGGTCCACGACTTCTTCTTGGAGAGAAGCCTTCTCCTTGTTTAGTTGTTCCTTCGCTCTTTTCAGGCGTTCAACAGTGTTCTCCTCTTCAGCACTATGTTTGCGACTGAGTTGCCGTCCAACCTGCTGTGAAAGCTTCTTCCGTTCTTCGGCTCTCGCTTTTTCGACCAGGCTGTTCACCTTGACCTGCGCCTCCTGCCTTACTTTCTCTTTCTCCTTCTCCTTTTCTTCTTTCAGAGCAGCCTTCTCGCCCTCCCATCCGCTGATCAGCGCCCGTTTCTCCCTTTCCATCTCTGCCCTGGCCTCCGCAATTTTGCGTCGGCACTTTTCTTGTTCTTCTTCAACGTGTTTTTCGAATGCAGCCCGGGCTTCCTGGGCAAGCCTCTCTCTTGCTGAATCTTCAGGCTCCGTTTGTGAAGCCACGGTCCTTCCACTCTTGACTTTTCCCTCCTTTGCCTTCTCTTCCACATCTGCCTTCTCTCTCGCCGCCTCTAGTCTCACTATCTCAATTTGTTCCTTGAAGCTCGCAGCAGCCTCCTCTGCACGCAGCAACTTCTCTTCCGATGTCTGCGCCCTCTCTTCTGCATCCTGAAGCAAAGCGTTGGAAGTCTCTAGCTCAGCAATCTTCTCTCGAGCCGCTTGGAGCTCCTCGTCTCTTCGCTTGATCTCGTCGGGGTCTACAGCAGTTCGGGCCAGGGCCTCGAAGGCCATTATTGTCCTGGCCTTCTCTCGCAGTTCGAGTTCTTGCATCTTCTGCGCCTGCTGCGACGCCGAGAGTTGACCGGTTGCTTCGGCAAGACGTTTTTCCGCCGTGGCGAGCTTCTCCTTCAACGTCTCATTGTTGCGAGTTTTGTGAAGCAAATCCTCCTCCAGAACGCGTGCTCGGTCTTGCCAAGTTGTAACGTCCTCCACACTCTACGACGCAAAGAAAGGGCGGCACGACACCTTTATGTGCACATACGTGAAGAGTTGAGTAGCGACAAAACATGTGATATGCTGGAGTCGTCCGGACACCCAGGTGGGTATTGCAACTATAGATGTGAACCACGTGTTCAACTAAACTTCACACGTGCTGTGCTGCACGAGAAAGCCCGGCAAGGAAGTAAATTGTGCATGAAAGGCCGCATAGTATCGTTCGCCCGGCACGGGGAGAGACATCGGGGGAATGTGAAGCACGTTCGCATCTTGGCACTTCCGAACTATGCCGAGAAACGCCAAAAGACTCTGTGGCGCTCCTTTCGGAGTAGGGCAAAACCCTCCGCCTGTTCCGCGACACGTCTATACTTTACCAAGAAGCACCACTACAAGTGCGTTTTTACTGCGATGAACAGTGCTGGGACACGCCAGACCCCGCGGATAAACTGTCCTCCTGTACAAATTCTTAACAGGAATACAGGACACACGTGCTGCACTTCCTGACCTGAAGAAGCAGCCGGTGAGACTCCTCCTTTATCTTTTCCAGCTCCAAATCTCTTGTCGCGACGCAGACATCGCGGCTCGCGCATGCTTGCCTCTGAGACATTAGCCACACAAGAAAGGCGCCAAGACAGTCTTTCCCCACCGCTGCTCAGACCGGCTACTCCCTGGCCACGAACAAGCCACAAGCAAGTTCCAAGAGGTAAACGTCTGGCGGGGAAGACAGATTTACTCTGCACACACCGCGTATTCAACCGTAGACGTATAGCACGACGAAAATATCTGGATCTCACTTCTGGCAGCGCGACGAAATTCCGGAGCAGACACCGCGCATAGTCCTACACAGAAGCGCATCGACAATCAATGGTGGGCCCCAGTACGAGCTACGGCTGAGTAACTTGCTCTCCCGCCCACGAAAGAAGAGCATTGTCGCAAAGAACGGGCGCGGCGGCCTGTGCTCTAGACAGCCACTAGCGCGGCCACACGCGGCTGACCAGTACGGCACCACAATCACCTCCAGTTAAATACTGCAATCACTCCGGTCACTCTAATCTCGGCCTTCGTACATTACACTAACCTGGGTTTAGGGGAACCTCTAGAATTATCTTGACCGTGTCCTATTCTTGTGCAAACACTTCAGGAAGTTGCACGTCGGAGCGGACACTGCCGAACCAAAACAGCGGAGCACGGCCGCGTGTCCCGTGTCTAGTCTGTCAGCCGCAGTACTTCACTACCGCTACGATGAGGAAGAATCCCGAAACATCTTTTGCAAGAGTGGAGGCCACGAGCTGAAAACCCCCCGCAGTGGGAGGGCACAGGTCAGAGCTTAAGTGGCGCCTACGTAATTCTGGGACAGTAACCGGAGCTCTTTTTGCAGGAATTCGATCCTATCACGCTGCATGCGCACAACTGCTAGAACAGTCTGCTCGTCGTTCACCTTGGATCGAACCTACACATAAAGACAAAAAGGTGCCCACTCTGGCAATGCTCCTTTCTCAAGGGGAATGCCCAGGCGAACGAAAAGATGACGAATGCTACTGCGAACCCAGCGGCTCGTAACATTATCACTCCAGGGATTGAGCGACAGCGATACACGCATAGAAGAAGCGAGGCTATCGTCACCTATCGCGTGCAACATGCGGTAGATGACGGCAGCCTCTCTAGAAGTTACTTCGCCCCAGTTCACATGGAAACCGGCGCTGTTGCATGTCCAGGCAAGTACCTGTGCAACAGAGCAGCTACGAAGCGCGTTCTGCTGCGTAAGACAACACGGTCCGAGTGGTCCCCCGGAATATATTCACATCGGAACAACTCCACTGAGCATAATTGTCAGACGCGGTGGCTACCCTTAAGGGTCTGTGCGTACTTCTTGTACTGCCTGACTCCTCTGTTCGATTAAGTCTTGGACGAACTCCGAGTAGGACTTTCCGCTACGTGGCGGCATGGTGTCGGACACTCTTGTCCCCGTCAGCAATCGCATCCGTGAAAGATAAACTCATGCCGGCGGCGGAGTATCAATCTGCTGTGCGTCAAGTAGAGCTCGGTGCCAGCATTAAATATATCGGCCAAAGAAAGGCAGAAGAGGTCGCACGAGAAATGCAGGAACTTATTCCTTCCGTGGCACTGCTGATGGTGCAGCAGGTGCGCAAAGTCTGATATGGTGTGCGCCCGGTGCAAAGAATGAATGAGTCTTTACATTCGGGCAGAAATTCACGAGACTCTAGCCCGGTACAAATCACAGCCCACGACAGCAGCGAACGCCATAAAGGTGAATAAAGAGGCAGCAGACAGCTGCCTCGTCGTTCACACACGGGAAAGTCGCAAACCGACTCGCTCGCAAACCCGGGCAAAACACACGAAGCCTCTCCCCGAAGCAGTGCCGCTGTCCTTGGCGATGGATGTTCGCTTTACGTTTGTATGTTCGGCTAGACAGCTCACAGGGATACCCAAAGTGACCACTTAGGGCGGGGCCAGGCGTATGCCAAGAGACAAGGGCACCCGTATGCAAGCGAGCTCACAGTGGGGTACCACTCGACGCCCTGGGAGACCGAAAAGCAAACTTCAGCAATATGCAGCCAGGTGAGCGGACAAAACCAGGATGACAGACTTTGTTAGCCGTACGCAGCACGCTACACCGAAGCCAACCCTCGCCTCGGAAGACCAAGAGATGTCCACCAAAGCCAGCTTCGGCTGAAGAGGCACACGAGGAAGAAAAAGTGGTCCAGCTGTACAGTCACACTGCTGCGCTGAGCCTTTTCTCTTTAAGTGCTGCCGGTTCGCGAGAGAGACATGCGCCGCCGCCAGATTCACTTGTCGCAGACGGACTACCTTTGAGAGCAGCTGCCCTCTTCCTGACGCTGTATTGCGGCAAACTTGAGACGCTCCAAGGCTGCGTCTCACAGCACAAGTACGGCAAAGCAGTCGTGGCTCAGCGGCCGCCGCAGCCCCTGCGCGCCCCCAGCTCAAACCGAAGTCTAGAAGAAAAACAAAGGCAGAGGAAACTGTGAGGAGGATGAAGGAAACCGTTACCGCCGGGGGTGCCGAGTACTGTCTGGCTCGTTGCCAGGTCGCGTCGATTGTCAGTCAACCACACCCAACACCGCGACCAGAGCGACGTCAAACAACGTGATGAAGAAGAGCACTCAAAAAGCTACTCTCATTACAGCGGCCTGCCCTGAACCGGTCAGGTCTGAGGCAAACTGAAACCGTGCTTTCGAACCGGGTGAGGTCGATACAGCTGGGATATCAGGTTCCGCGCTTGCTTGCTCACGAGCTAGCATGCTCCGCGGGCATGCACTACGCCCGCAGGACGGGTCGGACGCACCGGATCTGTAACGCAGGTGCAATCCGCTTGCCCGGGGAGCCGAAGATCGCCGCGAGACTACTGCTGGTGGTGCACAGTGAGTGCGAAGACTCGTGGCTCGCAAAAAAATCCTGAAGCTTGACACGGTCCGGATGCCGCAACAGGGTTAACTCAATTGA
>NW_027152902.1:54280-54499 GCF_002600585.1 Cystoisospora suis
AGTGTTGCGTTCTCACTCTCCCACGAGAGTTCAGAAGTTCACAACCTAACAAACCAATAAAGCTATACTACAAAACGAGTAAATTCAGTTAGAAAATTAGTTAAGAATTGACTAACTCCCTACTTCCTATCCGTGCCTCGCCGCCGGCGAGCGAGGCCCGCGCAACACTCCGCCTGCCGCGCAGGTCCAGCCCCTGCCCCGGGCTGTTGCGCGCGCAAC
>NW_027152903.1:0-20332 GCF_002600585.1 Cystoisospora suis
AGTTTCACCGTAGGCAGTACAAACTGCGATGGTAGAACACGCCGTCCTGACCTCGCTCACAGGACACTGCGGTGCCTTCTATCTGGGTAGCTGTCAGCAAGCGTCGACGCTCGTGCACGGTCCACCTGACAAGAAGTTCAGGCGGACGTATGTGGACCGGTGTTGGCGCTACCTCTCTGCCACGTTGTTGCCAGAAACGGATGGAAGGGATCAGAGGTCCGACTCTCTCGAAGCTGCATCATCGCCGTCTCGTGTGGCCGCGGAAGCATCCACTATTCTGAAAGCTTTGTTCCTACGGCCAGGTACAGCTGCGGCCTTCGCTCCGCGTGACTTGATACGATGCGTGCATTTGACAAAAAGGGGTGATTCTGTTAGACGGGAACAGGCAAGTGAGTGGAGTTTGGCCATGGGCAAGCACGCTACTGAATGCAATGGGCGCTGCTTCTCTCTTTGAGCGTCCGCCGACAACATTCCTCAGAGAAACTGGCACATCTGACTGGCAGTGCTCCTTGCGTTGTAGTGTAAACAGCATGATGTTTCGGGTTTGCTTTCTCGTGATGGACACAATCCGTCAGTGTGCGGGAGCAAGGGGGTCGCTGTGTTGGTCTTCGGGAAGCGATGAGTCGGTGTTGTTGCATCAAGCATGCTTTGTGCATTTCTAAATACAGCTGACAGTCGCGGCGAGCTACCAAAGGATAGCCGAGGTGATGGGAATCGAAGCGGTACGCGGACAGCGTCAGAAGCAGAAGCCAGTGCCCTCGGGGGTGAGACAGGCAGTCCCCCGGAGGCGGCGACGGGACAGGCAGAAGAATGGGAAAGGCCACAAGGGCGGCCCCGGTGGGGTCTGCTGGGTCTATCTCCGGACAGTGGCGTTCCGGTATCTCGCATCGTATCTGATTTTATAAACCGCCATTTTCCCCAAGTGTCTTCCAGCCCCGCTCCATCATCTGCTACTGAGCCTCAGCAGCGAAGCGACAGAGAAGATATGGCCGTCGTTGATAGTCCGTTCCCATGGCTTAGTCAAGACGTGATGTATCCGAGGCACGCTGGAGATGGCAAGTAGGATCTGTTGTTCGGGAGCTTGGCTTGGAGCAGCCGTGCAGCTAGGCCGACGCGCGTGCAATGGGGAGCGCACGTTCTGTTTTCCTCTTTGTCACATCTCTACCGAGACAGACTAGCGCTTAAGGCACTACAGTGCTCGGTCATGTAAACCCGGCAGTCCCTAGCAAATAACTGGACATGAGGGGTGGTGAAAAGTAGCAGCCTACCGATGCCCAAGGAACCACGGTGCACACTTAGTGTCTGTCTCCCAGGCAATACGACCAATCACTTGTGGAATTTTGTTTCAACGCGGTCGGGTCATTCAGCGAGATCAAGAAGGCTTCACCATGTTCGAAGGAGACCAACACCTAGCGGCAACTCCCGAAGAGAACGAGCGTCTAGACAAGGATCGTCGAGGTGAGGGTGACGAGACGGAGATGACGTACATAGAGAGAAACAAGTAGCCGGGGAGCGGTCTGAGTGGCCAAGGATTCGAGAGGAAGAGATTGTCGGAGTTTGGTTTTCCTCTCTCCTGCTGACAAAGATGGGAAGAGGAAAACTAATTCTCGAGATAAAGCAAAGGTTGAAAGTTCTCAACTTTCTAACTTAGCTGAACATCACGGGGAAGTGAACTCAGGTTGGACGCAGGAGACACCTCCGGAGGGGGCGACCAGAGGAGACCCGAGTGGGTTTGTTAGCTGGACGGAGTTCTGTCGGCGTGCTGCCCAAAGGGGGGGGTGTCACAGAGCTATGGGATTGCTGGAAAGAGAAGGGAGTGAAACTTCCTAGACCTTATTGTATTATCAAATTTGTGAGCCAAAAGAAGCAGCAACTGTGTACCTCACTCAAAACAGAAGTGATCGTGTCCTGATTAACGGAACTTGCGTCACTCTTCTTAGTGACAAGGCAGTGGGTACTGGACACCGACTTCGTCTGCTTGGACTGCCAAGGTGTTTGAATGGCTTTTTATTTCACTTTTTTTCACGAACTTACCAAACCATAAAAGTGTGACATGAGGTAGTCCTTTTATGTGGGCACCAGCTTTAGGGTAATCATGCATGAATCAAGGGTCAGACACCTCTTCCCCGTGAGAGAAAGTCCTGCCTCTTTTATAGCTCAAATACATGCCCCCTGTTACCCTCATGTATCAAGTGCGTGTTCATTAACCCAATGAATTCTCAGGTTTCATTAACCCCCCCGAATTCCCGTGTGATAAATGACGCTTCTTACTACTCTTCTTGTCATTGTTATAGTAACTACTGTTACTACGAGCGATGAAGCCTAATCGATGACGCCTAGCCTTTTTCTCCTTACCTTTATGCAGAGGTTGAGGTGGACTGATGGTGATGAAACTGGTATTCCTTCGTTATGTATACAGGTATGTTCTGATGCCTCTCTTTTTTTTTCGTTTCTCTCTCGTTGACGGCCGGACCGGCAAACAAAAAAGAAAGAAAGAAAGGCTAGTCGTGTCGTTACTCCAGTCCTCACCGTATTTGTCACTGCATCTATTATCCGTATTATTCTCAGGGTGAAGAACAAGAACTAAATTGAGCGAAACTGAATGGGTACTACAACTACTATTATTTTGGCTGCTGTAATTTTTTGTCCGGCCGAGAAAAAAAGGAAAAGAGAAAAAAAAGCCTTCTTTTGCTGTCGGTTTTGAGCGAGTGGGACTGATCAAACCACATTTCGCAGTGGAAGAGGGGACACTACCCCTAGAATTCCTATTCCTATCAATATTTTTTCTACTATACCTACTATTATGATGGCAATGTCCGGTCCGAGGCTACTTCGAGTGCGACTGGAACTCTAGCTCGTACTAGCCACAAAGAATGAACCAGTTGTCAACCACCGGCTGGTAGTGCAACGCCTGAGGCGCCCTCCGAGCGGCATGTCGTGCCGTGCTTCGAGGCCGTGGTCGCGTGCTGCTGACGGCTCTGGCGTCGTTAGTGGTATATCGCTCTGCGTGTTTCGTCCTGTGTTGTGCTGTGCCTGAACCACCGGCTAGAAGTCTTTGGTGCGTCTCTAGTGTTGTCGTGCTTGTGGCTGGTCGGTACCACACGAACAGGGATAAACTCTTAAAGTTTCTGCCTCTTGGCCGTTACAGGCAGAGTAGAGAATGTATGGGGAACATCCTAAACACCCCGTCCCAGTACTACTGCTACTACTAGTAGTACTAGTGGTACAACTACGGGCCAATGTATTAGTACTACTAGCACCAATCAGTGGTCCTCTCAGTTGTCGGTCGTAAGACAATGAAGTATGAAGAAGAAAAATAGTGAATGTGAAGAATGTAAGAGGAACGGGACTAATCTGAGTAACGTGACTGAATGTACGTTTGCCCTCTTCCCGCAGCCCGAATGTACATGTATGCTGAGTTGACGCCTCGAAAGTAATGACAGTCATCTCAGCCAGCCGGGAAAGCAGCCGGCCTGCATCACGCTCGGCCATCGGAGCCGTCAAGCTTCATTTGCTGCACGTAGAAGAGAGAAGAGGCGAAGCAGGATGATGGTGATCATGACTGTGATGACTTGGGTGCCGATAGAAGGGCTCCTCTAGCAGGGCGACTGACTCCTATTATGACTTCTATTGCTCGAAAACAGTTGAGAGAAAAACATCTACACACCGAGCTCTGGTGGAAACCACAACGGGTCACCCTATCGCGGCCGGGCCAATTCAGCATCTCCGTTGAGGTAAGGATAGATAGACACGCAAAGGCATCTGGACAGTTGAATGCGTAGAGATAGAAAGATAAATAGATAGGTAGACGAAGATAAACAGACAGATAGATAGGATATTTCTATATAGATGGGTCAGTTTCCGCGTCTTGCCTATCTATCGCTTCTTCTTGTGAACTCATTATTACTATTTCAACTGACAGTATGTTTGGTAATACCGACATTCCATCTGATACTACCGATAATAGGAGCTGTTGTACGGTTTTATTAGGCGCCTCCCGACTAATACTCGTGTTTTCAGCATGAATTTCTTGAATGTGTTGCTTATCAAGAATACCACGAGTCAATTTCAGTATCACAACAGCGGTAGCATTGGCATCCATGGGTGACTTTTTTTTCATTCCTTATCTCTTGTCATTCACGCTAAGAAGACGAAGTTATAATCTCGTTGTAGTAGTGATTGGATTTCCATTTGTCGAACTGGTGCGGCTGCTTCCTCAGTGTCTACCTGTTCGTATGCGTCCAGAGATCCCTTTCTATTTACTCAGCACGTCTTTGCTGTGCGTTCAGATGATGGTTGATCTGCATACCGTCCGCCTACAGGTGCAGAAGAAACTCATCGTAATGTGACGTTCATCTACCGTGTAGACAGTGTCATTTCTCCTCAGAAGTGTTTATTGCTGGGGGCGAGCGAGGCCCCTACACAAGGGGAAGGCGTGCTCTCCGCACAGCACGGTACCTCCCATCTGCCGCGGGTATTCGGAGCCAGTAACAGTGCTTGTCCGTTTGTTTTTATTACTGTTATCATGGGGAATCCGTAGGCGGCAGTCTTTGATGAAACGGAGATGAACGTCCGCTTACACAAAGAGCCTGTAGCTGTATACCTTCACATCCGCTAGCGGACCAATCAATCATCAACGGAAGGACGGACACACAGCCAGGAGCGGTCTGCGGTCGCCCCCGCCTCCTACTAGTACGAAGAACGACTACTGCGTCAGCAGGCAGCAGCGGCAGCAGAAGCTGCTGCGGGCCACTCGTCTTCTCTGTGGGCCGAAGAAGAATACATAACGAAGGAACAAAACCCTCGTGCAAGCCGTTCGCTTTTCTTGTTGAGGAAGAAGCTTGAAAAACTGGAAGGCGGCCTTACTCGCATCAGAGCTGCTCGTCCCTTTAGTAAGGACACGAGCATGAATGGAAACGAGAACGGAAGGCAGGCGGGATTCCCCCCCCCCCTCCCCTTCCCTAACAATGAATGAAGAGGGACCAGCTCAAAGGGAAAACCGGAGGTTCTTGTTTAGGCCTTTGACCTGCAGCCTCGAGGGGGGGTTACCAGTGAAAGGCAGGAACAAGTTTCTTGGGACATCAGAGAGGGTGAGAATCACCGACCTTGCTCTCTTTTCTCTTTCCCCATACGGTACGCTTATACAGAGTCTCCTTCAATCAACGTGATTTGTGCGCAGGATGTACGGAAAGAAGTTCCTGTCGAGGGACTTACTGCAAGCCAGTCCCCAGGGGGAAGCATGAGAAGTTCTTTGAAAGTGGAAATGAGGTAGGGTGTGTATAACAAATGACTAGCCAAATGAACCATCAGCCTTTGTGGCACCTGACGAGCGAGCACTTTGGCACCTTATCCAGCCCTTAGGAGATTAAGAAGAAAAGAAGGTCACTTTCTTCACAGACGTGAAACGGTATGAATCCATCGACCATCAGCATCGTAAGAAAGTCAGCACCACAGCTCGCCGTTTCCTTCCTTCCCAACATTTTCTCCCCCTCTTCTCTGCTTACATTCTTCAGAACCGTGTTCTCGACATCTTTCCCCGTCCATCCGTCTACCATTGGTGACTGAGAGGATGTCTTCCTAGGACGCTTGTCCTTTATCATGACTGGAAAGCACTGACATGTGTTTCTTCTCGATCGAAAGATAGTTCTCCTCTGATTTTCATTTCTCTCTCTGAAATCCAAACTTTCTCCGTTCCCCCTCCCTATATCAGAACGAGACTATGATTCAAAGAATGCTGAAACTTGGTCGTCCCTCTTCATTCAGGTGTGGTAGTTAGCGAGCGAGCTCTTTTTATCAGTTTGTCTTCTCTTTACCCGTCTAGCAAGAGAGCTATGTGCCGCTCAATTCAGACCACGTACAGACCTGGCAGAGAGTGCTGTTATGAGGCAGAGAGAACAGATTGTTCTTCTTGGACTCTCTTTGTAAAGAAAATGGTGTTTTTTTTCGAAAGACTGTCAGATACATGATAGACAGTTTGCTTGATAATTCTGCAGCTAAAGAGAAGACCAAAGTTCAGTCCATTTCGCTGTTTGCCTCTACATGCTCTCTTTTCTTCATTAGGGTGCTGTTCTTTTTCTTGTCAGATAGAAAGATGAATGAGGGAACCTCATCGTCTGCAGTGGTGGTCTGGAAACTAGAAAAGAAGGAGAGAGCGAGCAAAGAAAAGGAATAAGGGGGCCATTACGAAAACCTCCAACAAAAGGAGGGACAAGACCGCCGCGCATGAAAGAAGAGAGAAAGAGAAGAAAAGAAGAAAGAAATTTCACCCCAGGCCACAGAGGGAGAGGACGACGCGGCCCATATCCATACATGTATACATCCAGTTTCTTCCCGGGTGTAAGGGTAGGTGTACAAAATATAAGCAGGGAACCTGCTCTATTGTGCCTCTACTCCGGCACACTCGGAAGAAAGTTAGTGCAACACATAAGAGACCAAAAGACTCCCCACTGATTCTTTTACGTGACGAGCGGTGTGTCTAAGACTAGTTTGCATGCGCCTGTAATCTTATTGTATTAGAAAAGCATAGCTAAGGTGATTAGGATAGTAGAGATTGAACCAATCGAACACATTGTGTTAATATAAGTAATAAAATCGGGATAATCTGGTATCCTTCGAGGCATAACATTAAAACCTAATATATGCATAGGTATGAAGATAAGCATAATACTACATAGGAATACAAAGAACCAAATACTTAGGAAATGTAAACCACCTGTCACAGGTAAGAAGAAGTTTAAAGTATCTCCAAACATATCTTTAGCATAATAAACAAAAGCACAAATTGCTAACCGCTTGAATCTTTTCTAAACGCTTGAATCAGTCCAGTGACAACAGCCCAGAAGGCTCTCTGCGAGACAGCACCCTTCTGTGTCTCAGAGAGAGAGAAGTGAAAAGAAGAAAAAAGCCCTAGGAAGAAGAAGAGGGAAGCCGTGCCGACGGATATAGAACGAGCGTTTTCTCCTCTTCGTGCGGCACAGAAGCCAATTGTCAATGATAGGTAGAGTCTCTGAATACCGCGACGAGAGCAAGGACGAAAAAAGATATTTAGAGAGAACAAGGAAGTTGTTCCTGCACAGTCAAAAGACTCCTCGCACGCGACATAGTCGTAGGTCGGCTAGCTAACAAGAAGACCATGTAGAAAGGGGGCCCGGGGGGAGTGAAGACAAGGCAGCTCTAGCTCCCCGGTGGAACAAGCGTGTGCTCGCTAGCCGTGTGTTTTGTCCAGTTTCCGGTCTCGATCCGGACGACCGTAGCCGTATCAGGAAGGTAAGAAACATGTCAGACTCGAGCACGAGTGACAACGAGGAAATGGAGGTCAGGGGGGTTTGAAGCGTCTGGAGTGTCCACCCGTTTTTTCAATTTGGCGTTTACGGGTGCACCGCTGCTGGAATCCTTCTAGAACCCCTTCAACGCTTGCGCTACCGCCACGTTGACGTAGCAGGTCACAGGATACTATTCCGGGAGTTTGTTCACTCTGAGGTTTTTTTTTGCATTTTCCTGTTGAAAGAAAAAGGCGGTAATAATGGGTTTTTGCCCGTCGCCATTCAGTGGCTCCGCCGGAAGGCGGCGGCGAAGGAGGAGGAGTCTCCAGGGTCGGTGAAGATTTCGCCACCACCCTGTGAAAAAGACCAAAAGGAAATGAAAGAAGAGTTTGATAAGAAGCCGGGGGAAAACCAAGGAAAGGTCAAGAACCGAGTGCTGCCATCATCATCTGCTGCTTCTGGGTTGTCATCGTGCTTAGCGAGGTGCTTTCGCCTCGGAAAGAGAAGAAGAGGCGATGCGGACCTGCAGTTCCCGGAGACTATTGAAGAGGAAGAGGCCGCTACTTGCCTCGAGACTTCAAAAGTCTGCATTTCAAGGGAGGACGGCGAAGCCTTGCCTTGTATAGTGGATTGGAGTAGTAAGGAGTTGTAGGGTAGTGAGGTATCGCGTGTGGTAGGGTAACGACGCATAGGGTGCTTAGTGTGAAGAGCTGTGTGTAGTAGTGTGAATTAGCGAGGACCTGCGATGAGTAGTGAGAAGTGGTCGGGAAGCCGTGTGTAATAGCTGGTATTAATGAAGAGTTGCATGTAGTAGTGTGAGGTAATGAGGTAGCAGTTTGCAGCAGTGGGGAGTGTGTGAAGTAGTGACGCGTTGCGAGTACTAGTGTGACGCAGTGAGGAACTCTACATAGCAGTGTGAAGTAGTGATTCTCTGTGGGTAGTGTGAAGTAGACGGGAGCTGCGAGCAGTAGTGTGAAGTATAGAAGAGTGGCGACTAGTGATGTGAAGTATTGGGGGCTTGTGCGTAGTATGAAGTATTGACGAGTAGTGTAGTCCTTTGAAGTAGTAAAGAGGTGTGAGAAGCAGTAGTGGGTGTGTTCAATCGTCTGGATTAGTTTGAAGTTGTGCGGAATTGTGTGTAGTAGTGTTAAGAAGCGATGAATTGTGAAGACCAATGTGAAGTAGTCGGGGCTGTCAAGAGCAGTGAGAAACAGTAAGCAGTTGTGAGTTCTAATCTGAAGCAGGGAAGATTTGTGAGCAATAGTATGAAACAGTGAGGAGTTGTGAGCGGTAACGTAATCACACTTCTTTTGTGTGGTAGTGTGAGCTAGTGCGGAATTGTGAGTAATAGTGTGTGCAGTGAGGAATTGTGAGCGGTAGTGTAAGCCCGTCACATGTTGTGAGTGATACTGTAAAGTAGTGAGGAGTTGTACGTAGTGGATGGAGATATTGAGGAGTCGTCTGTAATAGTGTGAACTACTGAGGCAGCAGATTGAAATAGTGAGGAGTGTGAGAAGTAGTGGGGTTCTGTGCGTAGTAGTGGTAGTAACCTGAAAGAGCGTGAAGTAGCGCGGAAATGTACATAATGTACAGTGGTGTAAAGTAGTGAGGAGGTGTAGGTAGTGGTGTGAGGTAGGGGGAAGTTATGCGTACTAATATGAAACATGGCGGAGTGGTGTGAAGTATTAAGCACTCGTATACGAAGCAGTGAGGAGTTGTATAGAATGCTGTGAAGTAGTGACGATTGTGAGTGGTAGTGTGGAGAAATGAGGAGTTGGAGTACCAATGTGAAGTAATGAGTTCTGTGTAGTACGAGGAACCAGTAAGTAGTTGTGAGAACCAGCGAGGTGCCGTGTGGTAGTGTCAGGTAGTGAGGTACTGGGTGTACTAGGGTCCAGAGCTGAAGAGCTGTGTGTAGCAGTTCAACTGAAAAGGAGCTGTGTGCACTAGTGCAAAGTAGTAAGAAGAAACAAGAAGAGACGGAAGACGGAAACAAACTGACACCTGCCACTCTCACTCTCTTTCTTTCTCGCTCTTTACATGGCGTGATTTCTCTGGGGTTCAAAACAGAAAAGAGATCTCTTTTCTCTCTCGTCATCTTCTTGACTAACCTTTCTTCTGCCTCTTCGTGTGCCAACTCCTCCTTCTTCTTCTCCTTCTCTAACCAGGTTTCTATCGCCGTCTTCTCATCTTTGTCATCTTCAGCTCCCTCACAACCTCTCTCTTTCTCTCTTTTCTTCTTCTTTTCTCTTAGTCACCCTTTTCTCTCCACCCCTCGCCCCTTCTGCTCTCCTCATCACCCATCGATTTGAACCAGCTCTTCTTATTCTCCCTAAGCCCTAAATCCGACCGTATCGCAGCAACAGGAGACGCCGCCGCTACCGCGATGATAATCAGAGGGCGGTAGACAAACCGCTTTTGCTCAAATCTGACAAGCACGCCGTCACTGTCGATACCACCGGCCTAATACATTCGCTTTGCCGTCTTACGAAGCAGCGTGTCAGTCCCACCGTTACTTCCTTTTACGGGCATATCAGAAAGGCCAGCACCCGCCAGCCAGGAAACATGCTCGCCGAGCTGAAGACCAGCGCTGTCGGACTCATCCCCTGGCTGACCGAATGACAGCGCCGTCGACCCAAGCCGGCCTGCGTTGTGCTCCGCTGCTGCAGCCTTTGCGGAGCACTTGATGAAAACTCGCCGAGTTGCCAAAATATTTAGAACCCTAGAGCTATAGTCGCAACCATCAGCGCCTTCGATGGTCTCCTCAACGGCTTGCCGAATCACTGACGATCTCCCGCGAACGAGTCTTGAGCTCGATTTCTTTCCTCTTGTCCCCGAAGGAACGTGCCGACGTTTCTTGACTGACGCGTCAGTTCCTTGAACGCGGAAAAGCTATTTGTCAGGAAAAAGCCTTACGGCCAGATATACAAACATACATTCCGACTGGCCACCCAACGAGATATTGTGACAGGCTGTTTCAACACGCAAGTAACTGGACGAGCCACGCCTACCATGAAAGGTCCGACCGGTGCGAGGTCAACTAACGGCTCGCTCAGTTACCTGCCTCACGTTGTTGTTCATCGCAATGGTACCTGCGGAACCCGACCAGAATTTCGGGGGCCCGTTGCCCGCAAAATGGTAGCAGAACTCTCGCCTGTTGGCCACGGCTTCCTGCTGAGAAAAGAAACCGTGGTCTACAGCTCACTACGCCGCTGCCTCGCCCGCTCCCGCCTACTCACGTCAGTGCGGCGCCCTCAGCGTGTCCTCAATCGCGTTATCCGCCTGCTATGGAGAGCGAGCGTGCCGGGGGAACGAGGCAGGCCTCGATGGCTCGTACATCTGTATGAGTACGTATGTGTGTATACATATATGTGTATGTACATACCTAGGCATGTACATATGTGTGGATTTGCACGTGTCTGCACGTCCGTGAGTCACCCCCGTACTACGGGGCTCGAGCATGTGTCTCAGGGGCGGAAAGGGAAGCGGAAGTGTCTTTTCAGCTGGAAAAATGAAGTAACAGTGGATTATCACTGAGTATCTTGCATGGAGTAAGGCGAGGCGACCGGGGGTTCGGGGGCTTACCGGTCGCCACCGGTCCGCGGTTTCTTCTACTTAGTCACCGTCGCTCATGAGAGAGACCCACCCTTCCCACTTACTTGGTGGAGAGAGAGGGACCCCGTTACTTACCCCATGAAGGGAACGCGTAAAATACTGAGAACCGCCTGCGACATGCTTCGCTGCAGGCAAGCCCATTCCAATATCTCTCTTCGAAGGGAAATGATAGAGACATAAAGAGATGGATGGAGAGAAAAAAGGAAAGACGGAAAGAGACAGAGTTCTGGAGTGAGATATGACGCTCGTTTTCTCTAAAGAAGGGGAAATCATTCTCGCCTCTATGGGTATGTGTCTGACGCGTTGTACGTGTGTATGTGTGAGCATGTATGGATGTGTGTATGTACCTACTTGTGCACGTTTGTGTGAGTATGCATGGACGGACGGATAGATGAATGTATGCACTTACGAGCATGAGCATATGTGTGTATTAATATGTGTGCATGTGTGGACATCTATGAAAATGCATGTGCGTATGAGTGGAAACGTATGACAGTGTATGTATGTACGTATGTGTGACCATGTATGGATGGATGTGTGTATGCATGTACGTGTGCGCCTATGTATGAATATGCATGGGCGGATGAACGGATGAATGCATGCATGTGCGAAAATGTGTGCATGGATGGGCATATGTATGTGTGTATATATGCATGAATATGTGTTCACGAATATATGTATATGTAGGTGCGTGTATATATATATATATAAGTATATATGTACACAGCGAAAGCGACACATGCACACGTACAAATACACACATATGTACTATTCAACCACAGATGAAAGACAAAAAAGCGGATAGGAATGAGAGAGAGAGGAGACCATTGAAAGACTAACGAGATGAAGAAGGATGACTGGGCACATGCAGAGAGGAACGAAAGATGAAAAGGAGTTTTTTTTTCGTCTTCACACTCACAAGAAGGAGATGAACGGTCTCGAAATAAGAGTGTCGCTGTAATACGAGTCATGAGAAGTATAGAGATACTCTCGATGCCGACAAAAAAGAGAGTCAAATCAACATCATCCTTTTTTACAGTAGAGTGGTGGTAGTACCAGGCGTAAGGGCAGCCAGACAGTGGATAGCACTAAGAAGAAGCAAAAGTAAAGAAACGGATAAGGACAAGAATGGAGCTAAAGAGACAGGTGGAAGCACCTTCAGCTTTCTATCCTACCCTGTGTATGTTCCTGTCGCTTTGCTTCTTTTTCCATGATCTCTGTTTCTCTCTTTCGACCTGTGTATGTGAAAAATGAGAAAAAAAAAATGAACCGAGAGGGAGGCCCTCTGCCCTCAATGACGCCGCCAGTCCTCATCATATGCGACAGGTTTGGCGGAAACATTAAGAAGAAAAATAAGAAGCCATTCTCATACTCAGTCAGCATCATATCGTTCTCATTAGAGTCACAGTCATGGCAGTAGTATTTTAATGATGCGTATAATATCGTCAAATCGACCAATGTATAACTATCATGTCGTATGCGTGTCTATGGTGTGTGTGCGTATGTATATAGGCTTACCAATACGTGAATGTACGTATGTGTGTGTGCTTATATAATGACGAGGAAGATGATGACATCCTTCATATGTGGAGAGGTGGGTTTTTTCGGTGGTCTTGAAGGCTTTCCTTGATGCTGTGCTTTGTGAAAGTCTTCCCCTGTTTCATTTTGCTTTTCATGATTGTTGTTTTCTCTGAACGTTTTCTAAGCTTTCTTCCACTCTCATGGTAGAAATGATGACATGAAGAAGTCTGGGAAGAGGACTCGCGAAGAAAGACAACAGAAAGGAAAAAGAAGCAGAAGTCGAAGAATAGAAAGAGCACGATAAAGTATCTATCTAGATACATACATACATATCTATCTCTATCATCATCACTCGTACCTGTCTCTGGAGAGACCGACTGTTTGTCCTGCTACGCCGCACTGCTAAGATGATAAGGGTCGAGGGGGCAGTCACCTATCGGTTGACCATCCATCTCTGTTGTGGCTTGCTTTTTCTTTGTCTCTCATCTATATTCATCAAAAAGAAATGACTAACTGAGTGACTGACGCAAGGCAAAGACAACAGGGGTAGCAGGAGGTGGCGAATGCTAATGTACCTGCTTGTTCCGTTGCTTCACTGATGAGGTCATTTTATTTCTCCATCCACCTATCCATTCAGTCATGGGCGCACCTTCATCTTTTCCCTCATGCTCTTCTGAATGAGCTGATAAAAAAAGCAGGCGCCATCACTCTGTTGATGACGGTTCAGATGATAAGGATGAAGACAGGATGCCTAAGTCTCTCTCTTCTCTTTCTTTTCGCGTCCACCAACATATCTGTCTATCTACCTCGCTCTGTCTATGTATCTGTCTATTTGTCTAGTAGATTTATCTCTCTCCATTCATTTATCCGTCTCGCCGTATCGTTTAGCTGTATCGAATCATCCGTCTGTTTTCATCTATCTAGCTATCTCGCTCTATCTAATTCCCCGTCCTCCAGAACCTTCGGTCGTATCATGACTGGGACTCGTTAAGACACTCACGATATGAAAAAGCAGAAAAGGAAAACAGACTGCTTCCCATCGGAATAATGCACGTATGTGTACATACATACGTACAGGTGCACTTGAACAGATAGTTACACATACCTAGCATGTATATATACGTGTGTATACAGATCTAGGTGAACTACAAATACAGAAGCATTGTATCATGGGGGAGGGTGCCCCCTCTAGACAGTCCGTAGACCTTTTCCTCAACACATGCGTTCAACATTATACTCATCAGCGTAAGTATGCTTACGGTACTCTTACCCTTCAAATGACTCTCATTCCATCAGTGCATATATGCCTGTATGCATACATCTATACAGTTGATGATGATGGAGGAGTGTACATAAAGCTACAAATCCCTACATCTACATATACGTCTAGTATTCCAAGAATGTTCTCCGACATTTTCGTAGACATACACAATTTGAAAATTCTTTGTTCATCATGACGTCATTCTTAGCAGGCCTGTCGTTTTAGGGCTGCCGTTATGGGCTCCCGCCGGATTTCTCCGCTGTTCTCTACGCCTCCCTGGCGAAGTGGGCACGGAGCACCAGTCCATAACCATGACGCTAGTACTGTGAGTCTTCGACACTAACGAAAAATCTCAACGTTGCCGCCTTTCGGTTGTCAATCGTTAAAGTGACAGGAACCCCCGACACTGCGACGCAGTGGCTTGGAAATGCCCTATCACATCACATTCATCTCTCCGTTGCTTTTGCCAACACCCCTGCTACGGGATGCCAGAGACGTGATTAGTCATTTCTTCCTTTCTTCTTTAGCTCTTCAAAGATTTGCACATGTCTTCACCGTTGCTGCCGGGAAGGGGGTCAGGAAGACTTCGGTGTTCCACGCCGTGTACCTTCTATCATAGTGGGTCTGTGACACGTGAAACCTACTGAATGACCGCGGTGCTTCCAAGGGCGGCAGGACCTATGGTGGCTCCCACCGACGAAGACACATGTGACCGGTCGCACATTCAACGAAGACGCGAGGTTGGGCGTCAACTACGTCTCAAACAATCGTTCGTGACGTACTGCAGTACCCAGCATCGCAAACTCTCGATGTTCTGAGCAGTAATTGCTGCTGTAAGAAACGTACAAGTGCCAAGGAGCTTGCAACCGAGCGTGTTCTCATCTTACAACACTACTGGAGGCTAGAAAGCTGACGCTGTCCTGGGGGAACCACCAGGAGGCTCCTGAAAAATGAAGAACTTGGGGAACGGCCAATCGTGCATCCTCCTGGGAAACCAACGGAACTAGGCTCAACGCGGAGAGTGGCACATTGTGGGAACCGTTAGAGGATTCTTCAAATGAAATCGATTCTCCACACCGTGCGACCGAAAGGCAGGACGTCAGCTGGGGGGAGCGCTACCTCACCTCACGCAAAACCGGCCTGTTGCTCCATTCCAACTGCCAGCGCAAAAAAAGAAAAACTTGAACTGGACCCACTGGGACCATACGAACGCTGCGACAAACACTGGATGCACGGAGGAGTGAACCTTTGCCGTCTGACCGTGACTTATGCAGTCTTAACGTGACCCAAGGCGACCACGCATCCAACGAGCAGGAAGTTGGGTACCATCGTTTGCCACGATCCCGAGCTTGTGCGCGCCGCTCCTCTCTTGACGGAAGGAGTGAGGTGACGGGCCGCGAGCGCTTTGTGAGCGTGTCACAAGTTTCGACGTCGCCGTTAAAGTGAGGTACGTGCGCGTTCACAGCCGCCTTGGTACAGTCTCTGTGGAGTTTGTTGACGACGAGTTCAGAGAGTCCGTCGAGGCCTGGCTTGTTGACGGCGTGTCCGCAACTGTCGTAGAGGACTGGCTCGCTGACGACATGTCCGTAACTGTAGAGTTCTGGGTCGCTGACGATCCGTCCGAAATTGTCGAAGGAGACTGGGTGGCTGACATGTCCGTAATTGCCGGAGAGAACTGGATTGTTGACGACGTGTTCGAACTTGTCGTAGGGGATTGGACTGTTGACGACGTGACAGGAACTGTCGTAGAATTCTCGGCTGTTGACCACGTGCCCACAGCCTCCGTCGAGGCTTGGATTGCTGTCGACGTGAGCGAAGTGCTCGCGAGGGCTGGGGTTGCCGACGGTGCCTGCGTAGCAGAACTGGAGGCCTGGGCTGTAGACGACGCCTGCGAAGTATTCCCGGAAGCCTGGGTTGTCAAAGGCGTCAGCGTAACAGCTCCGGAGGCCGGCAATGTCGGTGAGGCCTGCGAAGCACCTGCGGAGGTCAGGATTGTTGACGTGTTCGGAGCGAACGCGGAGACTGGGACTGTTGACAACGTGTCCGGAGTAGTCGCGTTCGGAGGCCAGACTGTTTGTGGGAGCAAGTATTCCGTCCAAGAGTCCTGCGTGCTGCTTTCCGATCTGTTTTCTATCTGTTTCGCCCACTTATCCAGCACGTCTCTCCTGTTGATCAGGAGACGCCGTACATGCTCTGGAAGGTAAAAAAAGACTTGCCTGTTGGTACCGTTACCCATCAGGCGGATATCCTTTGTTTCCTGCGTACTGGGATCACGTGCAAAGCACCAGTATGCCGTTGGGCACGAGACTTGAACTTCCCCCCCAATGTATCTTGAGCCGACGACAGTCCCGTTCATAACTTTCACTGAAGGTGTCACGCGCGGCTTCTCAGTTTCCATCGGTGTTGCTCTGGCGTTGGTTGTCACGGGAGTTGTTCCGGCCTGGACTTCCGTTGCGGTATCCTGGGTGTCAGGGATTACTGCACGCAGCATTTTTAACGTGTGGTGGTTCGGAATAGCGCATTCCGGGTCCTCTTCTATTTGTTCCGCCCACCCATCCAGCACCTTCGGGTATTTTCTCAGGAGCTCGGCATATTTCTTAGGCACATAGATGAAAAGGGCCTTCTCCTTGCCCTGGCCGACTAACTTGTTTTCTGGTATCTCCTCCGTTTGGAGTTCTCGTGCAATGCATAAGCCCTTACTCACGCACTCCACATCGAATGGCCCGGAGAGTCTCCTAACACCGGGTGTAGGTGATGCTTCACCTTGCAATTTCGAAGAAGCCCCGCCGTCCGCTAACCCGTGATTGCTCATCAGCGTCGCACCAAGGACTCCCAAGAGTACCACCGTCAGTGCAACAAACGCCGTAGCGACAGCAATTTGTGACGGGGTCATGTTCTTCAACCGCTTGGTGAGATCATCTACACTGTATTTGCTGTTGAGTTCGTTTAAAAGGCAGGCTTCCAGATCCTCTTTGTCTTCCCCCTGGAGGGACCTGGGGGTCAGTCCCGAAGTTTTCTTCGACGCTCCGACAAGACCCAGACACTTCCACAAACTACTTCCAAGTTGCCCTAGCGTCAAAATCGCTGCAGCAACTAAGGTCACACCTACAAGGAACTTCGGAGCCAAGGCAGATGGCCTGGACAACAAAACAAGCCGAGAAAATTTGCCACCTCTCATCGTGGGCGAACCTCGCTTCCGTCCCCCACCACTGTTAGGCCTCTCCTCTGAGCCAGTTGTCCATGTCGTGCCCTGAGAGTCACCTTCCGTAAACCTTCCAGGAGCTAATCCCGCCTGCAGTGCGTTCTCTGGGACCGGCTCATCTGCCCCTAGGTCTAGTCCTGCTATCACGGGAGCGGAGCACTGCGACAGCATCAGCCATACTGTTGCAAGGAGTGCGGTTACCTTCACTACAGGGTATCTCATATCGCCGGCATCGCTTGGGGACACTATCACAGAAGTCGGCGTTGAAGTAGTTCCACAGAACGGCTTTTGGGAAATATGGGCGTCCACGGGCCCTCGACGATAGCTCAGTTCGCAAACTTAGAGAAAAACTTACCGAGTATGGTAAGACGTGCACGTCGGCGAAGGGGGGCACAGGCCTGAATGGCCTCAAAAGAGAAAGCGAAATCTGCCGGGCGGGGGCGAGAAGGGTCAAGCTGGATGCATGAAACAGAGTGAGGGCCGGAAAGCTGCAGAAACCGTAAACACGCCAGCGCCGGCGACAGCATCCAGTTGGCCAAGG
Source organism: Cystoisospora suis (assembly GCF_002600585.1). NCBI lineage: Eukaryota > Apicomplexa > Conoidasida > Eucoccidiorida > Sarcocystidae > Cystoisospora > Cystoisospora suis. The sequence goes on from NW_027152903.1 coordinate 17,403, forward strand.
TTTCGGGCAGTAGAGTAGCGGGGAGGGTAAACAGGTCAGGGGGACTATGAGAAGACGGTGGTTGTGTCTGCAGGGTTGCGACGCAAACAACCGTCTCGGGAGTGCGTCCGCATCACCAGCACCCACGCGCTCCGTCCGGCGTTCACAACCCTTCCCTCCCCATAAGCGCATACGGTGAGAATGGGTTCGAGTTGCGAGGGATCTGACCCCTTCACTATGGTAGCGTTCTTGAGCATTTGGCTCGTCTTTGTCCCTTTTTTCGCGTCACTAGACTGGGTGATGCGGACCATTTTAAGGGGAGAAATACAGATCCGGTCATCTAACTGCTGAAATTCTACACGGATCGAGCATGATCTCGCAAGCGTAGCATCAGCAGAGAACCACGGGCACTCAGAGTTGACCGAGTGCTACGGTGCCATCTCTGGCAACTGTTCAGAAAAAGGTCGGCACTTTCACTGGGACAAAGGAGAAGAAATGTCTCATTAGTCCGAGAGGGAGGTCACTCGCGCAGTCCTCACAAAACGCACCTCACACTACTGCGACCAGAATGCTCTCTAGCCTTCTCCGTAAATGATGGGGGAACGGAAATCTGTCTCCTCTTTCCCCGGAGCCACCACCTCTCCTTGTACTGTCCACTCGTACTACTTTCGCGTTGTCCCGGAGTTTGCAGCTGCCCGAGCAGGGTGTCAGAGGTGAGCTACTGCCGGAGTGGGTTTTTCATTTCCTTGCAGGAGCGCATTTTACGACTCGTCGGCGGACGCCGGAGCACTTCCGTTCGCGTACGGCGTTTCAGTATCCTTCAATCTCCATAGACATTTGGAGATCGCCAACGTGTCCGCTAGCGCGCAGACATTGGATTCTCCGGTGACTGGCCGCCCTCTCCCTTCTGTCCTAGGCACTTTTCCCTACAAACCACGCTGTAGTACAGAATCATACAGCATCATCTGCTTTCCTTGACTCCTTCACTTTATACGGCGAGAAAGAAAGAAGAATCGCAGAACGAAGAAAGAAAGAAAGCAAGGTCCGTAGTTATGCAAGAATGGAGAAGAAAAAGAAGAGAGCGACAGCAGTAGTTGTACATCTCCCTCTTGACGGGTATTTTCGGAGCTACATAAGCATATACATCGTAGCCATCTTCTTCTATTTCTATCTGGGAGATGCCAGCTTAGAGAGAGATGCGGTCAGATAGACAGTCAGAGATTTTGAGGAAGACATGACGAAGAGTAGAATAAAGGAAGCTTTTTCGTGAAGACTGTATACGTGGGTATGTGTTCCTCGTGTTCTTCAATGTCACTGGAACAAGAAGGAGGACGCTTCAAAACATCTTCTACTACTACTATGACGATTCTTACCATTACTCTTGTTTGCGACTACTGCTGGTATCGATGAGATAGATGGTCATCGCTTGTTCTTTCTCTTTTTCACAGGGACTTCTTATTCCTTCCTATCTCTTCCGATCTCTCTTAAAGTGCCGCTGCTGCTCTCTCTTTTTCCTCCTCTCTATCTCGGCTTTATTTAGTGATCTAAATAGATGAGGAAGAAATAGACGAAGAGACACAAGTTGCCATCTCCCCTGGAAGAGGACGGACCGTCGAAGCGGAGATTCCTACGCGCTAAGGGGCAGAAGCGCCTTCATGACTCTCTATGGGCGCACATATACCCCGCTTGCTTATTCATCCCTTCATGATCACTAGAGTCACTATCGCCGCATACCTCTCTCTCTCTCTATGTACGTATGTATATCTCCAGAATCCTCTCCATAGAGATACTCTGTGAATACATAGGCATTATCATGTTCCTGCTGTCTCTCTATATATACATCTGTGCATATCTCCGTAAACCTCTCCATACAGATACTATCTGAAATAGATACATAAATTCTGATGTATATACATATATGTTGTACGTTCAAGCTCGTCTGACTAACTTTCTCGCCTCCCGTTCTTTTTTTCTATCTCTTTCTCTATCTATATATCTATTTACTTATCAATCTCTGTATTTATCTGTCTATCTATCTTTCATCAAAGCGGGCTCAGCTGTCTTCAACGCCCCGTCTTTGCTTTTTATAGACCTTCCTGTTCCAGGATGAACTTCCCCCGAATGGGCGTTGTGAGACTTGAACGTACTACATATATATAGAGAGAGATATATACACAATAATAGATACCTATCTATGCATAGTATCTGTATGAAGAGGTTTATCGAGATATACATAGATATGTATAAAGAGTGAGACTATAGCAGATACATCATCATACCTATGTGCATACAGAGTATCTATCTACTTGATCAGCCGTCAGTGGGCTCACAAAGCCGCCTCGTGTACGGGGGGCAAGTTCATGAGGATCGTCTTTTGCGCAGCCATCCCTCTCATGTGGTTAAGACCCATACGACTATGACTAAAACGTCTATGGCGGGATGACTAGGAAGACAATGACTACGGATATTCTTCTTCTTGTTGCCGTTCTTCTTCTATTTATTCTTTTCAGTCAGCCTCATTCCATTCATAGCAAAACAAAACCAACCAGCCTAGTCTACAATAATCTCACCCCACGTGTCCTATCATCATCATCATGATAAAAAGGAACCGCGTGAGGTAGATGGCATGTCTTCTTCTTCTTACATCATCATCCCCACCCCCCCCTTCTTGTTGCTGTTGCCAGTCTTCTTCTTGTTGTCGAAGATATCTTAGTCCCAATAACCAGGCGTCGACATTTGCCACTAGCCAAGACGCCTGAGAAAAAAACTAAAACAAGTATCAGTACTAGTAATAGAAGTAGCAGTAATGGAGGTAGGCATAGTAGTAGTAGTTGTTGTAGGCATAGTAGTAGTAGTTGTTGTAGGCATAGTAGTAGTGGTAGTTGTTGTAGGCATAGTAGTAGTAGTAGTAGTAGTTGTAGGCAGAGTAGTAGTTGTTGTAGGCATAGTAG
>NW_027152903.1:20779-20948 GCF_002600585.1 Cystoisospora suis
GTTGTTGTAGGCATAGTAGTAGTAGTAGTTGTTGTAGGCATAGTAGTAGTTGTAGTTGTTGTAGGCATAGTAGTAGTAGTTGTTGTAGGCATAGTAGTAGTTGTAGGCATAGTAGTAGTAGTTGTTGTAGGCATAGTAGTAGTAGTAGTAGTTGTAGGCATAGTAGTAG
>NW_027152903.1:21394-21522 GCF_002600585.1 Cystoisospora suis
CAATTTCGAGTTGGGGACAAGGTGTGGTTGAAGGTTTCTCACCTACCCCTAACTACTGTATCAGCTTCACGTGCGCTAAATCTTAGATATCGTGGACCATTCAAAGTTGTTGGACGAATTGGAGAAAG
>NW_027152904.1:0-23732 GCF_002600585.1 Cystoisospora suis
TGGGTTCAGTGTACCAGACCACTGGATTGTCGGGTTCTGCTACGATTTCAATGAGGTAGGAGTCAACTGGCTAGCTCCGTTCCGAGTCGCGTTCTTGCTGGCACGACGACAGCAGAGGCTGGACGTTTTGATAACGGCTGTGTGTCTTGCCTGTCCATGCAGACTTTCCGGGATTTCGACCACATTGCAGCTCTGAGCGAAACTGCTCAGAAGCAGCTCGCCCAGCCCATGTGAGTGCGCTTTCCTGCGTCGCTTGGGGCGCATGAGCCACCGCCGGTGTACCATAGCTGTAACTTAAAGCGCTGGCGCCAAGGGCTGTTTCAGTAGGCTCGGGTTTCTGCCAATTTTTCAAAGGAAGGGCGGCATATTGTGGTCGAGAGAGCACGCCTGTTTAGAGGCGTGAGAATTGTCATCAGGTTTGGTTTTTCGAACTGGTTGGTATCCACTTTTGTCGTTATTTTTTGCCGTTGTTAGTCGCGCAGTGATGTGGCGTGTGTTCGTGAGCCAGTACTTGTTGAAGCGCAAGGCTTGTCATTCAAAAACTGCCGGGGGTTAAGGTTGACCGGACCGGTGCATCATCCTGTTCACCTGCGCTCCTGCGGGTGCGGGTTTCTGGTGCAGCAGGGGAAGACCTCCAGTCGTGGTAGTTGCAACGCAGCTTCGAGTCATGACAGCGTTCTTTCGCTCTGTGCGTTACCGTGTGTTAGACACATGCAGTTCCAATGCCCCACTTCTGCACGACGGTTTTGCCACAATGCGGGCCACACGCCTCGAAAACCAGAGTTGCGAGCCGGATGCGAAAGCCTCAGTTGACGCATCATAGACGGACTCAGTTTTTTAGCGTTGGCCGGGGACTGCCGAGTTCTCTCCGTTGTCCACCACGCGATCTCGACCGCCGAGGGGCTATCGAGGCAGTTTTGTCCAGCATGCGTAATTCCCCGCATGCCCGTTTGTCTCACTTTGCATGCGTCACTCACTACGCAGGAGCCGTAGCATACAGCCCAGCCGCGCACTAAGCCGAAGCATACGGCCAGTCAAGTGGGAATCCCGCTCTGGTTGGGGGCGCCATCTGGCGTTAAACTTAAAGGTTGTGGTGGTATTCTGCATAGCCGTTTGCCCCTGTCCACACAGTTGTTTTTGCCAGGGTTAGAATCATGGAGGAGGATGCCACACAATCGCGAAGTTTAGCGCAAAAGCTCCATGCAGCCCGGGAGAAAATTGACGGCAAGCTCCACGATGACACGACTCTGGTTATTCTAGACTTTGCCGTATATTTATTCTGCTTCGGTGGCCTTGCTGTCACAGTTACAGGTGCGCCACAGAGTTGGGCAGAGTGTGAGACAAGGTCTAGCACCTGCTGCAGTACCAGCGTACGCTGAATTTTCCAGAAAGCCTTCAGCTGCTTCAGTATCCTGGCTGACAGTTACTACTATGCTTGCGAATGTGACCCTTCGCTTCCTCTTTTCATTCTCCGTCCCCTGTGTCTACTTCGAATCTCTCCCCGACCCCACCCTTCACCTTTGCCGCTGGGCTTGGGTGCGAATGTTTCTGCGTCGCCCTACTAAGGGCGGACTACGCCTGCGGCGAATTCCAAGAGTTACGTGGCCGAGGGTCTGCTCAAACCTCTGACCATCTGCGCCCCTCGGGGGAACGTGTATCGCTTGGTGCTGACAGCGCGTGAGCTCTTTGTAGCTGTGGCATGCGGGTGCGCGTCTTAGTAGTGCATGCGTGCTCTCGTTACCGCAGGTCCAGTGTTGTAACTGTTTTCTGCCCTCAGTGTGGAGCATCTTAGTGGCCAATCAGCCGACGACGTCCTCATTCAGTGGAATCGTGGTACCTCACATAGACCTTCCCACAGGCAAGTGCGCTGCGTCAGCAGTACCCTCCCAGTTTGCTACATCTGGTTACAAGAGAACAAAACAGCAGATTTTACGGAGGAAACATCTGAAGGCAAAATCAGCACAGCGCCCTTGCCCTAGTGCGGGGGACTACAGCCACGGGCAGAGTGGAATGGCTCGAGAACGTATAGACAACATTGATGACATAAACTGGCTTTAAAGTAGCCAGCCCGCGGGGTGTATCTTCACTTCAAGGTGAGCGGCACAAGCCGGAAGACTGTCACGTTGCTGGCTGGAGGCAGCTTGTCAGCCCCTCCAGTTCCGAAGAACTGGAATGCTTTCGGGGGCGTTTTAATTTCTCAGGTCTTCCTTATTACAAGTTTTATTGGAAGAGCGAAGTCTCAGGATCTCAGCGACTACACATTTCTCTCGAAAGTCTGTCTGATGAAAGACACGCCTTCTCTGGAGCCACGTGGTGGGACGGTGTCACGGACAACACCCGTCTTCTCGACTTGCCCGGGAGCCGCACCGCCGTATCCCGCCCTCACCGGCGAGAAAGGCTTTCCGAGGAGGGACATATTGTGAGCCAGACGTCAGGCGGACTCCAGCAGACCGACTTCGGTTTTGTTCTGGAGTTCACGAAGCACGTGTTCAAAGAGGACTCACTCTCTAACTATTTCAAGCTAACTCAGGAGTCTTTCCCACTTCTTATGATGAATCCGTGTAAGATCTGTACCTTCTTCACGACTGCGCCGAGGTCGCAGTCTCGGACTTCACTGCATGACCTGACGTGAAGGTGGTGGGCTGGGCAGCCTTCGTTGAAAAACCGACAGAACAGGAGACGCATGACGAAGCAGAAAGATGCCGTCGCGGAGACGCCAGTGAGAAGTCGTGTGACGCAGCACTGTAATGCTCACCGGCCCGCCGTGCAGTTACTCCGGATACTACCTGGCGGTGTGTGTGTTGTCATCCGCCCCCTGTAACGCTTGAAGCTACCTTCCCCAAAGTAGACGGAAGGAGAGAAGACACTTAAGCTTCTGTAGTTCGGTACCAAACTGGCAAAACGCGGGGTTTCCCGGTACCAAGTACTGCGTTGGGCTCAAGCAGCCCATGCCGATACGGGCCAATTCTTACAACGCTGCTGGATTACACCGCGGCTTGCTTCTGCAGGGCCGTCCATGGGGCATCAGCCATGTGGTAGCTGTAGCCTGCTGGAATGCCGGCCGCTGAGATTCATGTGCCCATCATCCAACACCTCTGTTGCATCTTCCATGTGCACTTTAAACCGCTTCTCAGACTGTTGTTTTGCAGTTACCATCTACGTGAAGGCATCACAAGACAAAGCGCCTGTCATGTTTGAGCCAAGGGTGGATCACTTCAAGAATTTGTACCAGCTTCTGCAGGATCTGGTTGGAGGGGGAAGTGGAGGTCTTCATCCAGGTGGCCCCGCAGACTGCAAAGTGTGGCCTCCTGGCATGGGAACGAACGCCTCACCGCCTCTCGTAGTGGTCCCCCCCCCAACAAGCTGTCCGTGGGAAGCATGAACCTTGTGGAGCCAGATGCCGGAGGATCCCGTATATAGAAGAATATGGTTCAAGACAGGTCGCGCCGTGCGAATCCAGCCCCAGGTACGGTGAAGGCCTGAGTGCCTGCTGGCTACAGATGCGGGAAGGACCTTTCCATAGCCCTTCGACTGCACGTCACTCAGAAGGACCATGCATCACGCGTAATCGCGTCATAAACTAGCAGCTTCCGCCAACAAGCCCAGCTGCAGCCGAGCTTGTGGTTCTTTCATCCTGACCGGACGAACTTCTTTGTAACGAGGCGTCGCACCTGGGCGTTCAGCCGTTGTTCTGGGGAGTCCGGCGCTCTTCACGCCCGTCAACGGAGTTACTGCAGCAGAGACTGAAAACGCTTCCCACGGCACCTCCATACTCCGTGAGGCTGGGGGCTCGGAAGTGCTGGTAACTGCTTTCTCACTGCGACTGATAGGTGCGCACACATGTCTGTCATATGGTGGTTTGCAACAAAACCGGCGTGCGCGAGCCTGCATTCCCGAAGCCTGCCGACAGCTTAAACAATTCGCCGTCACGCAACACTGTGTCTTCGCCTGAGTCCGGCGTTCCGGGAAACAAAACAGATTTATTTACCAACAGTGACCACACAAGACTGCACTATCATGCCAAGAACTTACAAATTACTTGCTAGCCAGCACCAACTGTGCTGAGATCAACAGAGGCCAAAGCAAGGTCGCGCAGTCTTCTCAGCAGCACGCACGAGAACGGCCGACCCTTCGAGTAGACGGCTTTCCGTTGGAGGCTTCTCAGAACTGGACGACACTCCGCTCATCAAAACAGAGAAAACCCGAGCACGGTTTGTTCTTCGCACGGTCAACAAATTGAGTTGTGTCCGAGCTGACCGGTCTCCAACGTTCAGCTTCCCTCGAGTGCATGGCTCACGGCTTCGTTGAACTTCCTTCCAAAGCACATAGCTTCGGGGCTACGGGACGCGGACGATCGGGACGGCAAAAAGATTGCACAAACCTGCGCCATCTACCAGGTAGCTGACCGAACGAAAACTGTGTGGCTACAGAAAAAGATCTGGAATGGATCCGGGCAGTGAAGCACTCGCGACCAGAACTACAGTTGTTCACCAGTGAGCACTGCAGGGGCATCAGTGAAGCCTTCGCGAATCCAAAAGAACTCGGAGACTCGGCCAGGGTGTCGACACGCACGCGACAAGAAAGGTCCCGCAATAACAAAGACCACCGTGAACGCCGAGAAGAATGTTGGAGACCTTGTTTCTCTGACAACATCGCAAAGACCCGTGGAAGTGCCAATCTGCACTCCTGTCTCCAACGCCTGAATTTTGTCCGCACCTGCATCTTGACTTCGCTGCGGCCTCGATCCACGTAGAGAACTGCGCTTCCTTGTACACCTAGACAGCCGAGCGAGACCTGGTCCAGTTGTCAATACGTGACTGTAGGGGCATGCAAACATGCATACTACGACGACCAAATCAAGGGTAACTGTGTGCGAACTGCACCACGTGCTCTGACAAGTCTAGTCATCCGAGAACGTTGAGCCGCTTTCCGGCACTAGGTCTGTTGAAGCGTTGGTTCGGGGACTGATCCGCCCATCTGTCGGCTTGGATAGAGACGACCTTGTACTCTTGACGGTTCCTGCTGGCTGCTTCGGACCAGCTACCGAGCCGAAAAAAGAAACGCCTTTTCTTGGAGGAGCCCCCGTCCTGTCACCGCGAAACAGAGCTGACGGCTTCTGAATCCCCGCCCTACAGGTAAGAAGCAGAAAAGTTGCCACAGGCCAAAAATCACCCAAGTTCGTTACCGTAGAAGCGCGAAGTGTTGCCGTCCGGAGAACTGCGGATAAACTGAAATCGTCACACGCCCAGAAGAGGTCACGTGTGTAGGGTTTCGAATCAACTCTAAACAGACCGTGTCACGCACACTGCGCGGTCGGTGACTAGTGATGAGTAATCGGTACCTCTACTAGGGCCTAGCGGATGACACGGCACTCGGAAGCTTCTTGCAACCCATTACGAATCTCATTAGAGAAGCTAAGAAGGACTGCTTACGGTGCATCACCGAGATCCCGCACGAGATTGCGGTACTCTGAGAGCTCTGCTAGGGCCTGAGAAACAGACATTCCAACACGTCGCAGCTGGCGAGCCCAGGTTCCGCATAGGCGCTCAATGGGGATCCCGCAGTCCCGTTCTTCACAGCGTCGTCTGAGACCCGCTCTAAGAAAGAAAGGCAGTGCCACTCCTGGTGCGCGAACGCCAGAAAAGCCGAAATGACACGACCCATGCAAGCCATGCAAAGGCCAACAAATATACGTACAGCCACACGTGTACATGCTACTGACGGTCCATGAAACAGAACTGTCATTTCAGTCGACTGCCGAGCTGAGGGCGGTGCAACACCTGCTGGCTTGCTCATCAAGGCAGCGAGAAACCTGCTAGGCTGCCACATGCGGGGCAAGCACTCTACCGCCGCGACTGCGGATACACAGACACCGCGAGCGTGCTTTCTTCGTGCATCACCCACTCGACAGAACACAATGAAAGATCACTTTATCTTGAAAGACAACAACTAGCTCACCAGCAGTGTAATAGACTGGCGGTCTGTCGGAGCGGGGTGCCTCCCAATCTCCGTAACTGATTTGTGCTGTTTGGTTCACTGGTTCGAAGTCATCGGTCTTTATCAGGACATATGACGCCGCTCTCCAACATCACAAGCACTGTTTCTACGAGCAGCTTACACGACCTGAGTCTTTTTTTCTGAATGGCCGCAAGGAAAGGCTAATCGAATCAGCTTCTGTACGAAAATCAGATGGCGTTGCCTCTGTCACGCGGTCTCCCGAGTGGGTGAACCAACGGAAGAGCCGGCACTCTTCTGTACCCTGTTGAGGACTTACCGGGGGCCCATTAGAACAAAGCTACACAACAGCTGTTCGTATTCCACCATGTGACGCAAGTTTAGAGTGAGTCCCCGGGTGGCAAGAAAACCTGTCTCCGGAAAGCGACACACGCTTAGCTGGCCGGGCTGCGTAGGGTAAGCACGATTTGTTTGTTCTCGTTACTCCCCTCGTATGCGTCTGACAGTCATCCATGTGATCAAATGCGACGAGACACAGAAAACAGATGTGCGTCACACGCTTACGCGCTGATAATTGTCTTCCAGTTCTTGATGATCTATTTCAAGCATTTTGTAGGAAGCTTGCAACGCCATGAACCTTCCCAGGGGAATAAGCGACTCGACTGGCCTCATTACGTCGACGCCTTTGACGAGGGAGAAACGCGACCCGCTCTCCAGCCCTGAACGCGCAAGCAGAAGGCCCGACAGGCTGCTCGAAGCATCCCACCAGCTACCACGCTGCACAGCTCTCTTTTCCTGCGTGGAAAAGCCAGGTGGCGCCGTCGACGCACGGTGCATGCACATATCCTCACACGTACGGTGTAATACTCGGAGAAGACACAAAAGTGTTTAGTCATCTAGCACAAGAGTAGAGATGGAGAGACCTACACAGTATTCTGCGGTGAAACACTACACCAGAAGAACGCTGTTGCCCTAACCAGAAGCGAAGTCAAGAACTGCAAACAACGTGAAAACTGAGTACAGGGCCTCACCTCCGCATGGATACGTCCTCTCTAGCAACGGAACATCCGGGTCTCCTTGAGAGGCGTGCAGCCAGTAGGGAAGCTCCACTCCGTGAACTCGGTCCACAGGCTTCACGAGCTCAATTTCACCAAAGACCCATCCGAAGCGATCCAATGACTGAGTACGTCACAGCCACGGACAGGTAAGAGCACTTCTCCATTAAGCCTTCAGAGGTCATGTTCTCGTCACGAATACACTCCCCTGAGCCGCGCGTATACATCTTACTTCATAGAGAACAGCGCGGGCGGCAGCAATATCTCTCCGGTAAGGGGCTCGGAAAAAAGGCATATCACTGTCTAAACAACGACAAATTCGGAAAAGCTACCAAAATACGATAGCATGCGGGGTCAGAGCCGTACACAGGCAGCCGACAACCCCATACTTTAGCTCCAGAGCAGCTGAAGTACGGGGCTGCGAGCTGCGGTGTACGCACTGCCCGGACAGCCGTCCCACAGCACAAACGTCGGCGTGCGCTGGTGCTGGTGTGAGCGATACCACAGGAGAGACTTGAGCATAGGGACACCTCGAGGCCAAACCCAGTACACGACTTGGTTGGCAGACATTCATGCGCGAGCCACGTTAGTGCATGGAGAAACAATCCTAAAGTAATTTAGCAGACAACCGCAGGAGGCCCGACGCACTGTCTTGACGAAGGAATACATGCTGGGAATCTCAGCACTTCTCGTATAGGACTTCAGCTGCTCATCCAGCAGAATGGACCTGACAGAAATGTAGGAAGACCGCGCCACAGCTTCTGCAATCCGAATCTCGTTCTGGAGCCGCTGAATCCTGAAGCAGAGCAACCATGATTTCAGAAAGAGAAGTACAGGAACGCTGATAAGCCAGCTGGCATTCAGCGGGAGAGGGGTGAAAGCCATCAACCACGAACTTTCACCATCACTCCATACAGGTTCGCTGTGGGAAACTAGCCAATCCCGGTACGACATACATACACATATATGTATATGTTAGCGTGTATCGTCCAAGAGAAGAGTGTAATGATGGCTTACTTGCGCCGCTGCTCTTGAGCCTCTTCTTCCGTCATTTTATATCCCATCTCGTAGAATTTGACCTGCAGACAGAGGCCTAGCAGAGCACATCAATCTATCAGCAAGGACAAAAAGTTGCACGTTTCCCCTCGAGAAACGGAGGTTTTTTGTTCGACAAGACAAAACGGAAGACAGAAGAATTACTGGGCCAAGTTTTTGATTCCACGTGCACGGCCGGAGAGTGCTTTGCTGCGCATAGTGGACGGAGATGCAGACAAAGCATAGCGTGTGATGAGGAATCAGCTGTGCCGTCGAGGCGTGCAGTTTGTGTCCTACGAATATTGAGAAGCCCGGAGATCCTCACAACGATTCGACGTGAGACTCTTCAGATGCCCCACTACAGTCCGCTCCAGAAATGCCTCAGTGAGGAAATTGTCGGAAGGCAACGGCACACCTTCCCACGTCCCTACCACCGTGGCATTTGTTAGATGTGCCTGATTCCACTCGCGAAGGAGCAGAATTGCTGTCGAGTCCGCGCAGCTCACATCGGACTTTTGTTACTAGACAGCTGGGGTCCTTACGACATGCTTGTTGTCAGAGCTTCTGTGCATTTGCTCATGATGGAGCGCGGATGCTAGCGATGCCAAGAGTCTCATCTGCATCTACGTTTCCCGTGCCCACGCATGAGGAGCCGGTGACCGGCACTCACTTTGTTTTCGCTGCAGAGGAGCCACTTCCTTAAGAAGTCGAAGACATCACCGGCTTCTGCTACCGTGCGGACCATCTTGAGCTGAAGAACCACGTGCACGGCGTCGTCAAGACATACAAAAAAAAAAGATACTTGCGACCTCACGTTCAACGCACTTCGTGCAAAATCGGAACTTGGGGGACCGCCGAGCATGTCGTACTGGCAACATTGTATTGCCGGCACAAGCGCAGACCATTTTCAGGGGGCCCCGTGGGCTTCTACCCGAAAACGAATGATACTTGTGCCAGTATTTCAAGAACCCCTGACTGACCTATGCTGGCATACGACAGCAGTCTACGGAAACAAAGGAGCTTTGGGTCGTCTATTGCTCTCGTGATTTGAAAGTTCTTTTATGCTGCTGGCTTCCCAGAGATAAACGCTCGAAACTGATTTGAGCTCGCAACGCCCGGGCACTCTGCAGAAACTCCCGGAATAATTTTGTCAGTCCTGGCTTCAGGGTCGACTACGTACCTTGTCCTCGAACTTTTCTTCGATCTCGTGGAAGTGGCGGGTAAGGCTCCTGTTCTCTTCCCTGCTTGCAACACGACGCAGAACAAGCATTTTTGAGATGACCGACGACGGGCCGAAGGGTTGTACCATGGGAGACACGTACAACGAAGAATGAAAACTGAAAAGGAGTTCTAACTTATTGATTGGTGGAGAGTGGAATGTCAAAAAACCTGCTCACAGTGCCCACACCCAGAAATGGTACATGATTCTCTTGGGGCAGGGCCGAGCCTTGAGTTCGCAGGTAACACCGCCCTCCGAGAGTTTTCGCTGCGTAGGACAAGAGTGAAAAGCTCTCAGTGACGAGCCACGATGCAGCAACCCCTTCGAAGCAGCTCCAAAACAAACCAGCCCCTTCCGACAGGGTGACTGAGCAACCGTGGAGCTGCTGAGAGGTAGCTATCTCTCCGGCGGCACTTCAATCAAACAAGGAGAGCCGGCCTGTCTGTTCGAGCTGCCTCGACCCCCTCCCGTCAGCGAAAAAACGAACCATCTAGGTCCAGCTGGAGTGTTTACATCCTAGCTTCCTTTAAAAAACCGCCAGGTGCTAGCGGCAAGTTACCAGCCCTATACAAATGAAGCTAGTCAAGACCACCTGGTGCCGGTGTCGCCCGCGTGAAGAACACCCCCTTCAAGTGCCTACCTGAGTCTTTTGTTCTCTACCGTAAGCCGCTGGTTGTTGCTCCTGATTCGGGACATGATCAGGGAAAGACGCGCCGGATTATCGCTAGCGTCTTCCAAATCCTTTAGAAGCTCCGTGTGCCTACAAGCGAGCTGTCGTTGCTCCGCCTCCAGGGCTGCGATGCGGTGATGTTGCTTGCTCGCGTGCTCTCGAAGGTCAGCTATGGTCTTCTTCAGCATCGCCTTCTCTGCAGGCCAAGCAATGTACAGCTCAAATTAAACTAAACAGAAATCAAAATGCTAGTTGCACCCGGCCGCTGATGCGCACTAAAAAAAGCCCCGAGCCGTTTACGTCACGCCCCCTTACGCCTGCTCGTCACCGCAGAATGCTATCGAAAAGTGTTGACGGCATCGGATGCGGACGCGAAGCATTCACGCGGTTCCAGTACCGCGGACGGTACAAATGAGAAAGAGCCATCGCAGGCTCAAGCAACCTTTGGAGTCGTACAGCAAGCACGTGAGTATGCGGAAACGAGAATAGGAGCCTGTCCTGGGAACGGGAGTGCATCTCCCAAAAGAACAAGCTCAGCAACAAAGAGAAGAGCGCTTCGCCAACGAGAGGCGGAAAAAAAATCATGCTGCGTGAGCGGCAGATTATGTCACTGAACAGAAAGTGGAGTTCCTTCCGACCACGCCTTCGCCCGCTACACTCTTCTCAGATTTCAGTGAAGAACGGCAATGCCTTTTGCGTGCCCTCCCGACTGAGGAAGGGCGGCAGCTGCAACTCCGACCTAGTGTCTTAGATGCAAGCATACTGCACACAAGCGGGCACGCACCACTCGAAGACTCAGATGCAGTCCAAGTGACAATTGCATAACAAAAAGCAACAAACTGGAGAAACTCACGACGGAGTTCTTCTGCGAGCTGGGACTGCAGGGCAGAAATTTCATTTATCTTCTGATCGATGTACTCGGCAGCAGCTTTCTCGGTAATTTCGCCCGAGGCCTGTAGACGGACCGTCCTCTGCTGTAGCCTCTGGATTTCAAGCTGAACGACAAAACCACACCAAAGCAGTCTCATTAGAGTCTCCAGCCGGCAACGAGACATCTGCTGCCAGCAGGAGGTGTTGCCCGCAAACACAACGTCCCTGGCCATGACTCTCTCACGGACTACCGGACAGGGCAGAGGGGCCTTACTAGGAGCTCGGTTCTGAGCGATTCCATCTCCGCGAGTTCCGTTTGTCTCAAAGACGCACAGATCTCATTTTTTTCGTGGTCTCGACGAACGAGGGACCGCTCCCGCCGACTCTCGGTTCTCAAGCGGCTTAACTCCGTCTGGGCCGCCTTGAAGTTCGCCTCTTCTACCTTTTCCTTCCATGACTGAGCGAGGAGCGGGGAAGTCAGAGCCAACACTAACCGTCTGATTGGCCGACCATATACCAAATCTCTTTTGTTGCTAACGCAGAGGACATGCTGCGCAGCCTCCCCTGCCACTGGTGGCAAGGCGGGGATCACCTGAGTTTCCCACAAACACAATCGGCCCGTTCAACATATACCCCACGGTCAGCAAGCCCAAATCTCAGCTCAGCTAAAGTACAGGTCGTCACGCTAGCGCACACACACTGAAGCCTTCAGCGCTCCCGCATCTGCTCCGGTGCACCTGAGAGCTTGGTCCCCCCGACTTACTCCCTCCACCAAGGCCTCCCGAGCGCTGTACTCAACAACCTCAACGTCCTCCAGAAGGTAGGCGCCTTCAAAGGGTGCATCAGAGTGAGGCGCGAAGCCGAGCATATTTGCTTTGACAACGCAAAAGCGCTTGATCCATTGCGGCCGCGAAGCGCAGCCGACACCCCCGGTACCGTCATCCTCTACTGCCGCGCTCTGTTTGTTGTCCAGAAGCAACAATACATTACCCTTTATTCTCACGTGCACATCCGCTGAACGGCAAAGTGCTTGGAACGCGTGACAATCGAGCCAGAACGGAGACGCAGCTAAAGCCGCCATTTCGATGCGTGGACGCTCTTAGTCTCGAGACACCAGCGCGCGAGCGATACCGTGCGGAAAAGCGGGCCACCACCCTCTTGCGTGCCTTCGCCCTCCGCGAGTTTCCTCTCCAGAAAAGAACAATATACAAAAAAAAGCGGTGAGGATGCGTGCACCGGTAGTGTTACAATCCGGAAAACGTCATCAGTGAACACCAGGCAGCACAAGCCGCTACCGCGTCGCCTGCCCGCCGCTTTACGCTCATCCGGACGCAGCGCGCCGATGACCACAGTAAGCATTCCTCATCGCAGGAAACAGAGTAAACTACCAAAGACCTGAGCAGGTAGTCAGCCTAAAGCACAAGGGGTCTCGAACCCACTCGGAACGTCAAGACCACCTAGACACCTGCCCGTCCAGCAGGAACTGGCGGCTTCCCGTGCATGCCGGGACAGCCAGCCGGTTGCGCCGCGCGTGCTGTGTTCGCGAAGATCATTCAGCTCAGCCTCCCCTCGAAACACTGTGATGTTTCCTGTTTTCTCTGGCGTGTTTTCAGTTTTTGGAATGACGTAGCTGCGTGTCCGGGGAGACGGCTCATTCCAGCTATAGAGGTGTGAGGAGCGTACGCCGCGCGGGTACTCCCAAGTTTGCCGTCCAGGGGCTTGGCTAGCTAGGTCCGAACGGAGAAGCCGCAGACAGAGCATGGGGTAATCTCCTGAGCCCTGCGGGTCGACCGGCAGAATACACGCCTGTGTCGGTGAGGTCGGTCGCGGTTCCGGATCGTTGTGGCGGGATTGGGTCACTAGCAAGACGACGAGGAACTCGATCTCACAGTCTCTCCGGGCCAGCAGGAGTACTACAGCTGCCTGCAGAGACACGGTAATTCCCAAGCGCACTCACCACTGTTAAGTAGCAAAACGGTGACCCCAGGAGGGGCGCCAGCGGTTGCTTCCTATTCTGTTGATTGTGGGGGGCGCTCTTCTCTCTCAAGAACACGATACCGGGAATCACCGCGTACCGGTTGTCCGCCCCCCTGTCCACAGTCTACTCCCGCCCCACGGAAAAGCAGTGCGCTACCCGGGGGCACATCGCGCCCTTAATGCAAGAGATTTCCGATATAGGTACTCACAGGGAGTGACGTAGTAGTTACTTGCTCCTGCTTTTACCTAAATCCGACGATTGCGTGATGCGCTGGTGAGCTGCCAGTGTAACTACGTGTATGATCTACGTAGAGTGGGGTTCGTAGACTTCTAAGGGTTGGTCAGTGGCTCACCGGGGCAGTTCGGTGCGCGGTCAATTCTGCAACCCGGCCCTCTACCGGAAAAGTCCCACAGATCACTGCTTGACCTCTGGGGCTAACCTTCCACTGCGCAGACACCCTACTTGGCTTGCCTTTGAGTGCCAGCTCTCCGCTCACAAGAGCGTCAGCAGCGGTATTAGAGTGAGAAATTAGTAAGGTGTGGTGGTTTTCAACACTACGATTAGAAACGTCTCTATTTTCTCTCCAATTGAGCTCGACCACCCTTCCATGTATGGCACACGGCTCTCGTACAGGTAGCAGGAAGGCAATGGCTCAGACTGAGTCCCGGCCAAGTGCACTCCCGTTCACGGCTCCACAGTCCCCTCACGCTGACCTAGCCCCTTCACCCGGAAAATCGAGTGACAATATCGTCCGGACTTCCGCTGGTATATCAGGTATGAATCTATCCGTGATATACATCCATATATTTGGGTTAGCGAGAAGGCATGTATGATCAAGGACATCTACATACATATACATACAGTCAAGCTGTGCATCTGTATCTTTACATATACTTCTATAAATACCAGTGTCCTCCTCATCCTAATGATTCGAGATCTTTATTTGAATTGCCCAGCACATTGTATTTACCTCTATACATCTCCATCACTCGTATCTCCTAGCATCTTCGCACTGTGGCTCGTCATGCTTCATAGCTAGCAAAGAGCCCGCGGAGACTCTTCCCGCTCACGCGCAGCCGGCAAGTGGCTCTCCAAAGCACGCTTCTTCTCCTTGAACCGTAGAGGCGCGACATCTCAGCCGCGCCTGCCGCCTTTCCAGTTTACCAGAAGGGGGGGGGATTCCTGCAGCCGAGTTTCCCCTGCGGGTTGTTGGGCCTCCTGAAACCCGGCTCGCTGAAGCGTGTGCGCGGCCGCTTCGTCCCCAGAGAACTGGGGCCAATGTCCGGAAGCATAGTACGAAATATTCTTCCCCGTGGCAGCGGAGGCCGTCTTCGGAATTTCAACGTACGAGACTGTCCAACGGCCTCACGCGATCCTCTTGGCCGGTTCAGCATCTTCTCGGGTACCGCCGCATGTCGCCTCAGGTGGTGGCTCTGTCCTGCGACGGCGATACGCTTCGGCGGCCAAAACATCCCTGTGGTACAGGTTTGACTCAGTGGCTCAATATTGGGCGACTGCGCACCGTCAACTTTACCTCGTACAACGAAGCTGCAGACTGGCCACCAAGCACCACTGCTTTTACCAAATTTCTGCCCGCGGATTTCCGCTCCCATACACTGCGCAGAGAATATTCCAGCTCCGGAAGCGTCCATAAGGGCACACCCTGGATATAGTAGCAACGGTAAGTCCATCCGGAGACACGGCTCCTCAGAAAACAGGGAGTGTTGCCGAGAAGTTGCTAGTATCAGTAAAGGTTCCGGCAGGAGCCCGTCTACGCTGGGGAGCTGGGAGGGTTACGGGCAGCTGAGTCGCGTGCGACTATCTTTAGCAGACGGAAGTGACTCCGCAAGCCATCGAAACCGGAGTGAGACGCGGCACTGACCGTCAGGCGCAGAGCGGTCTCGTCATCATTCTTCATTGTAAAAAGCATCGAGGGAAAAAAGTTCAAGTGCTCTTTAGAAACGCCTGTGGCGGGTGCGTCGACACCGTTCGGTGCCTAGAAAGCATGCAGAATCTTCGCGCCGTGCGAGCTGCGGAGCCTAGGAGAGGACGGCTTTTGGGACGGTCTTCGCTTAATGCAGTAGGTACGGGCTTTAGCGTCGGATCTGTTTTTGAATTGAGCTAGCTTGTGTTTCCCTTTCCTGCCGTCGTGGCGTTTCCACTGTCCCTGCCGCTCCTGCCCGTGGCGGGCGTCGTACCACGCCGTGTCACAAGCTTCCGATCCGGCTCTACGGGAAGGTGGGGCTATGTAGTCTTTAAGCGCGAAGCAGGTGAATTCTCTCGCTTCTGGTGGTTAATTGGTCGGACCTCGAAGCTCGGGCACGCAAGAACGTCCGGCCCTGCCACCAGTCAGACGGTTTTGAATGCAACTGCACAACGGTCAGAGTACGGGCACCACGGCTGATTGTGACGGATGTTCTTGCTGGATGGACTAACCGGACCTTCGTTCGGGAAGTTCTGCTGACTGCCGCGATGCAGGGGGTCAATAATTCTGGCAGGACTGGTACAAACGGTACGATTGGGCACGCGCCTCCTGCCCAATCGATAGCTCGGATTCTGCGAGAATATCGAGAAATTCAACGTACACCATCTCCTCACTGGTGTGCAAATCCTCTTCAGGTATCACCGGGCTTGTCTCTCAGGCACGCGAGGAACGATCTGGCACTCCGGTCCACTTGGGAGCGACCGTCCTGTCACGTTTGAGTGCCGTGAAAGGGCATCAGCCCAAGTGTCCAGTCTCCATCTTCAGTCGCGTACGCTTTTGTGGTATGGCCGAAGTGGCCTGTTTACGACGCCGTCTTTGAGCAGTTAGATCTGCTTCTTCCCTCTGTCTATTTTTGCAATCTTCTCGTCTGCTTCGTACACGAAGGGGATGCCGGCATCCACACTGGTTTTGTGACCTTCAGGTTGAAGAGCCTTACGAGTGGCATTTTACTCTCCGGGGGCCTCAGGATTCACAGTTCGAGGGAGGGTTGTACCACGGTCGGATCGTTTTGCCGAAGAACTATCCCTTCGCGCCACCGAGCTTAATGTTGCTTACACAGAATGGTCGTTTCGAAGTGGGCAAAAAGGTACGCTTTTCCCTTTCGGTGCGATTTGTATATGTCCTTGCTCTGCGTGTTGGCCGTCTGCGCCTCAGTTATGCAGCCCTGGTGAGTGGGCTGTGGTCAGTGTGCCGGTCGTGCTTTTCGGCCTTATCATGGGACCGGGGATAACAAGCTGACGGAGGTCGGTCATCGCGTATGACCGCGTTGCGTGAGGAGAGGAAGGCGGAAAGGTTAGGTCAGTGTGTCCGTTCAGAGCACTCGTTTTCTTCGCTGGTGTGCAGTGTTCAACGCGCAACCACTAGAGCTTTTCAGTATGCCTCGCTGCCTGAGCGCACGCTGGGCGACGTGCATGAGTGAGGCGGCCACTTGGAGGCAGATGACTGGCAGGAGGGACTAGTGAAAAGGAACCGGTTGCCCGCGTTTCGGCTGTCCTTCAGATGACTCAGTATGAAGTCATGGGAGTTTACAGACACGGTCTCAATTGGTCGGGAGAGCTGGGAGTAACACACAAAGTTGGTCAGTGGCGAGCCGCGGCCAAGAACTGACTTTCCCCGGTGCGCTGGTACGTTCAGGTCTGCCTGAGTGCTAGCAGCTACCACCCGGAACTCTGGCAACCGGCATGGGGCATTCGGACTCTCCTTGATGCCCTCTGCGCTTTCTTCCCTACCGAAGCTGGAGGCGCTCTCCATTCGTTGGACAGACCGGAGAAGGTACGCACGATGAGTGCATCAGGGATGTCACGGCTATGTAGATACGCGTTTTTCAGCATCTCTCAACTGAATGATTAGCTACTTCCCTGTGTGCAGTCCGGGGATTTGGAAGCCTCACGATGTAGTGCTGTCGCGCAGTCCTTGCACTGTTGCCCGGGGAGGGCTTTCTGGACTGGAGTAGAGTAGAGATTCACTATTGTTCAGAAGGTGCTTTTTCTCAGTGAGCACTAGAAGTGCTGCGATCATGTGGTTTTTCACACTTATGAAGCATCCAGCCTTACATTTCCGCGTCATCACGCAGTAACCGTTCTGGACGGTGGCCGTTGAGAGCTTCGTGATCGAGGTGAAGATGGGCGGTTTACGAAACAGACTCATGCTCTGCGAGTCGGTGACGGCTTAGGCCTCTCTACGAGTATATGGCGGCAATTTTTATTTTGTCAACCACGTTTAATGTGCTGCGGATCTGTGACGGACAGGTGCGCCGGCAGCTGGCTCTCCAATCCGTCGGCTGGATTTGTCCAACCTGTAGGAAGTCAAACAAAGAGCTTGTTGAAGAGGCCTGTGCGGCTCCTACTTCGGCATTACCGGTAGGAAGTGCCCTTTTTAGTGGACAGAATACGGCAGAAACTTCTGGTTGCGTTACTCAGACCAGTACTAAGTTCGGTGTAGATCCGCGTTGCAAACTGTTAGCGACGGCCACGGGGGGTGCATTCAAGCGCTTGGGCCGAAGGTTGCGGGCTAGGCTCCTACCGTGGGTTAACGGTGTCGGCGGCGAAACTGACATGTCAGTGTAAAGGCACGAGGGCGGCGCGGTCAAGAATCAGAAGCAACATCGCGGCGAGTGCTTATGAGAAGCGATTAGGCGGATCGGACGTCGGTGTGGCGACCGTGCCATATAGGGACGCAGCTTTATTCCGCTTATATCCGGAGCGGGGAGTGGTAACTGCGCTTTAGGACCAAACTGCTCCACGCTCTTCTCATTGAGAATAGTCGGTGCAGCGGGAGGGTTTCCCAATGCGGGAGACGTCAGATGGGGCATCTGATGGGTTCTAAATCGGGGGTAGGAAATCAGTACACGAGTCTTCTTTTCTTCTTGTTCGCTCGGCAGGTGCTGCCGGAGCCGCTCCGACAGCAGGCTCAAATCCGTCAAGATTCGAGGAAGCAAGCTGCGGATCCGTCTTCGAATGACACACGCGCCGATCCGGAGCCACCTTCCTCATCTGAAACCGCTTGGTCCTCTTCGGTTCAGCAGGAGCCAGAGGTAAGCGGTCAGAAAATTTCTTCGCAGTAGCTGTTGGAGCACGCCTTGAGCGCCGGGGACACTACGAACGGCGGTCCGCCTTGAATCGATATTCGATGTGCGCGGGTTGTGTGAGCACGCTCCGCTTGGTAGAGAATGTTCTGGCGAGGACCCGCTGTGTCGTTTCAAGTAGCCAGGTGGTAGGGTATTGCTGAAGAGTTTCCCTCGCTGCAGTTCGTGCTTCGGTGACAGAAACGGCTGTATATCCGAATGCGTGATAGGCTTCTGGGTTCGACAGCACAGACAAGGCCGTGGTAGATGTACTTTTCTGAAGGTGTACTTCTAGAGCGGTTCGCGCGTCATCGGATTTCGGTGAAGGGTACGCTTCGTACCTCTTCTGCTGCGCAGGCTGCCTTCGGTTTCTTTTCACGAGTTCCAGACGGGGGTTCTCTTCATGCCGCACCGTCAGCACCGGTTCTAGACCGCCGGGCACACAGAAGAAGACCGCAAGCGGGCCATCGCACGTTACTGGGCCAGCTCCTCCATGTGCCAGCGACGCGGGGGGAGTTCGTTGTTGCTGCAGCCGACGTGGTTCTTGTTTTGCTCCTGCTTGCCGCGGTGTTTCTTCTGGCTGATATTCTGATCAACCCACCGGTGATCACTTTCCTTCGCGAAGAACCCCGTCATCGGAGGCAGTGACAGGCACGTCGGGCCATTTACCGTGCCAGTTCTTTGCTGAAGCACACTTGCTTGCGGGTGCCGCGAGTGAAGATCTTTTGCTGCATCTGAACTTGACGTACGCTCCAAAGCTCTGAAACAGAGCATTATGTTCTATGGTCTTCCGCCATTTCTGAAAAGCGCTAGCGGCTTGCAAAGCTGATAGTTTGAACCACCTTGTTTAAGGTAGTTAACTCTTGCAGCTTCTGACGATTTTTTCGGGGCTACTCAACACAGCTAGCCGGACTCATGGACTGCCTTCTGCGTTTGCTGCCGACATGGCGTTTTTCTGACGGCGTCCTCGCTGTCCGAGAGTTTTCAAACTCTCGCCCCAGGTGGATCCATATGCCGACGTTTTCGAACAATGGACCGAATTCCTGTTTCCCTTTGCGGACTACCGCTCTGGCAGCAGGGGAACTACTACAATGCGCAAAAGCGGCTTGCGGCGGTGTCGTCTCTGGCACGTCTGGCAAAGGAACAGGCCCTGCCGCTGCACTGCTCACTTTCATCTGCGTCCCCCTCGGCCGCCTTAAACTTGAGCCAGTGTCAGCCAGCCCTTGCCTGTCTCAAGAGAGTTGCGCCCCGGTGGTAGAGTTTCTCGGTTGTGCTGAACTTCTTGCGCTGGAAGGGATCCCGGTGTATCTACGTGGTTACAGGTTGTATAGCTTAGCTCTCCATGATCCGGTTTCTGAGTACGCACAGAGCCGAAAGCTATAGCTGTTGGGTGGAACAGGCCACCCCCCGACGCACTGAAAGTCACTTTTTTCTACGAGTTCGTCGGCGTGGGAAAGACGCGGTTGCTTAACTGAGAAAGCGTGTCGCCATAGCCCCAGTAGCGCTGACAAATTTCAACGGTGGGTGCTCCTTGCACACTGGCCTATACGTTCCGAAGAATTGACGTTTCCGGTCAGCCGAGCGGAGGCGAAAAAGCGCTGGCGGGGGAACCTGCCGGGCACTATTAGTCTGTCTGCCTAGCTAGCTTGGAGGGCATTGGGAAACTGTCTTAGTTTATTCGCCGGAAATTGACAGGCGACTTTTCCGTTGACATTCAGTGTGCTTACCGTACGGGAAATTCCGACGTAACGGGTTTTGAACAAGTTCTTGTATTTGCAGCAGTGACCCCACAGTGTCGCACACAGTCGAATTCCGCGGAAGATGACTCGACAACGGCTAGCAGGCCAGCTACTCGCTGCCTTTCATGCCTTCACTTTCTGTCGTCTAGCAACAAGTAAGAGAGTGGAAATTATGATGCCCCGGCCTGCCGGCACCTATACTTCTGCGTTCTTCCTCTGCTGTACGCAGGCGAGCCGCTCCAGAGCGGCGTTGTGAACGGTCCGGCCGCTGCTCGGCACCTCGACGGTAAGGTGCACCTCTCATGAAACACTACATTTGTTCGGTAGCCGCAGGTCAATCCGCTACCCGTTTTTGTGGTATCCCTCAGGCCCATATGGATCGGGCTCCGGCCTCTGGGGGTTCCAAGGAAGTTACGGGGTCCCGTTGCCGCAGCCGGGGTATGCCGGGAGAGCACCCGGAGTGTACTCGAGGCCACCAAGTGTTACGCTCCTGCCCACGAATACCGGTGAGCCAGCGATATCTCTCGGCACAGCCGTTATTACTTGGGGAGCTAGCCATGGCTTTCTTGCTCCGGTGGAGGCTCACCCGCTGATTTCTCGGTGTCTTCCAGGAGTCATGTATCCGAGAACGAGGTACGCGCAAGTCGGGGCGTACACGGCCAGCTACTCGACTGCTGCCCAAGCAATCACAGGCGTTTATCCTGGCCAGGTGCAAGCCGGTGTACCAGCTTTGACCGGAGTTGCAACGGCCCCGGCGGTGCCTGGCGCCACCACGATAGTTCCCGCCACTGCCGGGACGCCCAGCGTGAACCAAGTCCCTTCGAATGCCCCGATAGCACCCACGATTCCAAGCGGCTCTGCGCCAGCAACAGCTGAAGGGCCGGGTTCTGCCGGAGGAGCTGTCCGGTGCACCGATCCAAGCCTTGGAGGTACGTTCCCCGCGGGCTACCCAACAACTGTTCGATGCGTAATCTGATTCAGCTCCCTAAAGGTTAGTGAGTACGACTGACTACCATGAGTCTACAGCGCGGACGAGGGGACACCCGAAATCTTTCGCTACTCTACAGGATCTGTGCCCTTTCAGTCCGAGGTGACTGAATCTCTACTGCTGTTCGCTTTTGCAGAGCTGCTAGTCATTGCGAACAAACTCAAGAGTAAAAACATCAGTACTCGTGACGAAGCACTTCAGTCTCTCCGGTCCGAAAAGGAGTATCTCGGCTGCGACGAAAGCTTTCTGGCGTCAATCATCGGTAATTCCAGCATGCCTTCTTCGCTTGAAGGCAGAGTGGTCCCGGCCCGGGGACTCCACTCCAGAGTTGCGGTTCACACTTCCTGTATCCTGATGTCACCTGCCTCTTTTGTTACTACCTGCAGACGATCCGGTCGTGCAAGGTGTTATTTCCGGTCAGGTTGCTCCGGAGTCTGCCAGTCGTGGGCAGTGCCCCGTTCTAACCCAGCAAGGTTAGTGCCTCCGATTAATTGACAGTTGCATCTCCGCACGCAGCCGCAGTACCATCAGGATAACTTCCGGCTCTGCGGGCCGGTTTTGCTTCTGTGTCGTGTGCCGCACAGATGTTGCAAGACTTGCTGACTATTTGGCATCTTCAACCAGCAACAGAACCGAGGACGCCATCTGGAGAAAAATCAGAGGCATACCGCAGCTCAACTCCTGCACCGACGAAGAGATCTACGTTCTTTCACGTGGGTTCCTCCCTCCGTTCTCGAAGCAGGGGCTTCAGGAGTTGTCCTTGAGCACTGGCTCGCACTCCAGGATTTCCTGTTCCCTGTAGCTGTCCTGTTTGCAGACCAAGGCGCAATAAAAAGGCTATACGACTCTAGCGGCTCAGTTGCAGCTCGACAAGGTACGCCTAAAAGTGGTTTTCTCGATTGCTGGCGTTTTTTTCAGTTCGCTAGCAGTTCTGTGTGTCCGTGTTTTATTTCAGAAGGCAGCAGCGGACAGCAAACGGGGCCAAGCCAACCAGGCAGCTCGGAATGGTGCCGCCTACAGCCAGCTCATCCCCTGTGCTCCCAGTAGTGATGCAGGTGATCCCAAGCGTTGTAGGTTCGAGAAGCCTCGGGAGTGCTGCACAAACTGGATTGTTTGGCGGAGTAACCATGCCGAGGTACTATATTTGGTTCGGAATAGCTGAAGTCCATGCTAATATTGTAAACTCTTTCGTGTCGTTCTTGGCCTGGCGAAAACGCTGGGATGCAACTCTTATGGATGCAAGTTCGGGTATCTTTGGGGCGTTTGCCATAGTGACAAAGGATGGCAATTGTACTGAGCAGTTGGCTGAACACCGGCTGCAGCCCCCTGCAGTCACAACGAGCTGTGACGGAGCCGCTGGGAATGTAAGATTTCTGTCTGCCATCTTGGCGTCAGTCCGACGTGCGACGTGGATAAGGAACCGTGATAAACCGCTTTGGTGCCAGCTGGGTGTCGTATAGCCAGCATCCTAAGAATTTCTCATACCGCGGCCGGACGTGATACGCGTCCGGAGGTTTAGAAACAGAAGGGCTTGGTACTGGAACACTTCCGGGCTTTTTGACCACGTTCAGTCCGATGTGCTCGTATTAGTCGTATGTGGTTTCACGGGTGACATCCCCTGGCCCGACTTCAGACCGCTGTTGGAAGCCGGTTTCTGTGGTGACTCGGTTCAGGGAGAACTTAGCTGCCCGCAGGAAGCGTCGAGAGGTGGAATCCTTCGCGAGCGACGAAGGGCCAATGCTCGTGTTGGGATCATATCGCGTAATCTCTAGTGGCGACACAGGCCGTGGTCGGGGACGAGTGTGACGCTTACTGCCGCCTCTGATAGCCCGTCAACGTACACCTCGGGGAGCTCGAGTCTCCTGTACGTACAACCCGTACTGGGTTGCTGATTAAGACTGATATTAGTCTGAGTTTTTCTAGCGTTACAGCAGCGTATCCCGTAGTTAGCTACTAGATGGTTAGTCAGCGCCGCGTAGTATCCATGAGGAACGCTAGCTCTCTTCTTGTTCTCTTCCTGTGTCTCGCGGGATTGGCAGCGGGGGCGTTTGTCCCCGCGGGACGCGATGGTGGCCGGGAGGGAACCAGCACCGCAGTTGTCGCAGATTTCGGACCGAGTGCCAGATTCGTCCAGACAGAGTTAGTCGGGAGTCCTGTGTTGCGGTGAGCTCGCACTTCCACTGCTACGCTGGATGAGACACTTCAAACAACGCGTGGCAGACTTCTCACGGTGAAGAGCCACCACGCCTTCATGAGAAACTTCGAAGCCCACTCTAAATCCTCTTCAGACGCTAGTTCGCCTTCTGCAAATGTTCTTGCAGACAAAGGCCCCCGGAGAGGCGGAACTGGAAGTAGGCTCCCCGGTGTCACGTACAGGGGCGTGACAATTGACCAAAATGCTCAAATCAGGAAGCTGTCTCCGGGTTCCCTCCACATTTGCAGAGCTTCATCGATAGTGCGCTAGAAAATGTAAGGGAAACGTCCCGCAGCGCGTACGTGCCTGTCAAGATGAGCGACTCGTACAGGCCGAGAAGAAGGCCGTAGCTCAGATGACGGAGGCAAACGCGAGCGCGGACGTGGATAGGGGTGAGTCCCCCATCACTCGGACTAGATGGGCACGTGGAAAAGCGTAGGTGACAGAACTGCTGAGAATCGCCGAAGAAAGGCTGAAGAAGTTCTGGTGAGTTGTTATTCTTGTGCCACGTCCCATAAGCTGACCAATGAGATGCCTGTCAGGTACATAGGGCAGTGCAGGTGATTTCTCATCGTCGCCGGTTCGTGTTACGCTTTTCGACCCGTCTCGATATCAGAAGGGACTATGCCAGGACATGTCCGCTGCGGTGGACGGAGGCGGCCGAAGGTAAGGCACCACGGATCTTGTACGTCTAAAACACTGTGCTTCACTGTGATTTGACTTTGAAGGCACCTGTGTGCCTCCTGCAGACTACGTTGGCCCGTATGTCCAGCTTGCCGTGGCTTTGTTACCTCTGGTTTAAGCACCCTTGGTGCAGTTGCCGCTCGTCAAACTTCAAAGGGAGTTCGGCTCTTCAAAAGGAAGAATTCGCCTGGAAATGCCAGGCAGACTGGCCGTGCACGCCTTGTGAGGACGCACAACCATTTATCGCTCCGCTGATCACGGGTGAGGGAGCTCTGCGGAGCGATAAATGGTTGTGCG
>NW_027152905.1:0-486 GCF_002600585.1 Cystoisospora suis
TCGATTGACCTTCCGCAATTGAGAGACTCGACGTTCCACAATCGAATGAATTAATTGAGATGAATCGAGTTAAGTTCGCACGCCAAAATAACAGCCGAGTAAGTTCACGCACCAGCATCGGCTTGATGAATCGCCCCAAAACAATTCAAGTTCCTCCAGAGGTGTGTATCCAAAAGGACTACTTGAGCTTAACTAGAACTTAACTGCCGGGGACGTCTCCGCCCGGTCCGCCGTGCAGCTCGCCCGGTGGGGTTGGAGTTGTACGGGGAGGCGGAGCGTTCCCTGATCTAAGTACGCTACGCTGGTGCACTTAAGACGTTCACTCTTGCGCTCTCGCTTTAGGCTTGTGTTAACGACTCTACTATAATGCGATAATTGATTATATTGAGCTATAGGGCTCCGTCGCTAAGTCGTCGGCCCTAGGAAAAATACTTGGTGCCACTAAGTAAATATCCTAGTGTCTGGGCAACCGCCCTGACATCCCCT
>NW_027152905.1:1031-1362 GCF_002600585.1 Cystoisospora suis
GCCATGCCGAGCTTGATCTTTGCTTGTAATGGTAGCAGATCCGTCGCGGTCGTGGTCAGAAGCTGAAGCTGCTGGCAAACAGGCTTTGGTGGCACGACACCATACAACAATTCAAATGGAGCATGTTCCGAGCTCGAATTTCGAGTACTATTATACGCAAATTCAAGTAAAAGTAACGCTTTCGCCCGTCTCTTATCATCCCCCCTTAAAGCACAACGCAACATTTGCTCAATGGTCTGATTCGTCCGTTCAGACTGGCCATCAGTCTGCGGATGATACGCAGTAGACATACGTTGCTTGATGTTAAGTTGTTTACACAGCCCTCGCCACA
>NW_027152906.1:0-198 GCF_002600585.1 Cystoisospora suis
CATTTGCCGGGCCCGTATGCACTCCTTGTAGGGCTCTCCCGGTTCGTTCCGCGTATGCGGAGGTCCTGAAGTCCATAACTCGCTGTACAGGGTGTCTGGTGGTCCTGCACCGCCGCATGATGGTGGTTACGTGTTCTGGTTTTCAGGTCCCGAGCTTCAGTCTGCGGGTCCCTGCCGTTCTATCGCCTCCGGGTGCTT
>NW_027152906.1:544-1023 GCF_002600585.1 Cystoisospora suis
TCAGGGCAGGATTGTAAGATCCTGACAGCACGTAGGCTGGACAAGGGACAGTGCCCTCGGGAAGCTAAGCGTTTTCCTCGTTCTCCTGGGATCATTCCCCAGGGAATGACTTCCTATTTTCTCTCTTTGTGAGCAGCGCAGGACCTACGGGCGGTACGCTTTGCATTGGGTCTGCCTTGTTTTCCCTTCTGGGCCATTACGACTGTGTCGGCAGTGGCCCCTCCGCAGCTTTATTACAAAGTGGTGGGCTCTGCGAGAAACCGTGTAATAATGTTGTCGGATGACGATCGATAAAGCTGGCGTCCTTGGGCGGTTGACGGAAGGGGAAGGGGCTCTCTGTAGTGATTCTTGGCGTCCAGAGACTACGCGAAGTCGACTTCGGCGTCCCGAAGGGGTGGTATCTCGACTGGGTGTGGGCTGATCGTCTCCCATATTCTGTAGACTTACTGCAGACCTGTAATAATGTTGTCGGGCGACGA
>NW_027152906.1:1382-1609 GCF_002600585.1 Cystoisospora suis
TGAATAAGTGCAACTCGATTGCCTCCCGCAATCGAGGGACTCGATCTTCCACACTCGAAATAATTGAAGGAAATGAATCGAGTTAAGTTCGCACCTCGAGACAACAATCGAGTTAAGTTCGCACACCAACATCGACTTAATGAATCACTCCAAGTACGATTCAAGTTCTCCTCACGGAGTGTGTACCAAGAAAACGACTCTCACTTAACTGGCGGAACGTCTCCGCC
>NW_027152906.1:1623-1763 GCF_002600585.1 Cystoisospora suis
GCACTTAAGACGTTCGCGCTTGCACTCCCGCCTTAAGCTTCTGTAAGTTACTCTATTATAGTACGGTAATCAATTCTATTAAGCCAGAGGGCTCGAGTCGCTAGGTCGTCGGCCCTTGGAAAAATACTAAGTCGCTACTA
>NW_027152906.1:2298-2530 GCF_002600585.1 Cystoisospora suis
CGGCATACTTTTTTTGATACTCCTGAGCTTTGAGTAACTCGCGCCTGGCCATGCCGAGCTTGATCTTAGCTTGCAAAGGTAGCAGATCGGTCGCTGTCGCGGTCGGAAGCTGAAGCTGCTGGCAAACAGGCTTTGGCGGCACGAAACCGTACAACAACTCAAAAGGAGCATATTTCGAACTCGAATGCTGAGTACTATTATACGCGAATTCAAGTAGAGGTAACACTTTCGC
>NW_027152907.1:0-213 GCF_002600585.1 Cystoisospora suis
TGTTCTGGTTTTCAGGACCCGAGCTTCCGCCTGCGGGTCCCTGCCGTTCTATCGCCTCCGGCTGCTTGTACTAACGTTTGCTGACTCCGTCTGGAGGCGGCCGGATCGCCCATGCGGCCTCCTGAGTGCTAGTTCCTCTACGTACGTTCGTGGATTGTGCCATCCCGACGTGGTCTGTGGGTCGCCTTGCCTTGTCGGACGTTCTGGGGGTCT
>NW_027152907.1:656-3677 GCF_002600585.1 Cystoisospora suis
CATTCTTAAAAATAGGGCAATATTTGATGACGATCAGGGCAGGATTGCAAAATCCTGACAGAACGTTCACGACTAGGGCAAGGTGGAGAACAACAATCACTCAGAGGAAACTTTTGTCAGGCCTGGGCAACAGAGCTGCCAGGGAGAGGAAGAAACATAAGAAGGGGTATACTAAGAGCAAGCAATCGACCTATTTATACAAGGGAACCGCGTATAGTAGCTGACGCGGAACTATGGGAGAGCGAAACGAGCTCGTTTATCCCTAGGAGCCTCCCCACTACCGCCCCCCGCTCGGTAGGAACGAGGTCGGTGCTGACGGCGGAAGAGGAGCGTGCGAGCGCTGTACAAGTAGAATCGCCAGGTGTTGCATCCCAACGCCCCCGAGAGCCAACACCCATCCAAGAGGAGGTGTTGCAGGATGAGGATGACCCATTTTCGTTTACCACGCGAGAGATACGGCCCCAGGAAGAGCACTCGAGGCCATGGGAACCACGCAGAGGGAGAGCACGTGGCGCAGATAGAGGCAAGAGCAGAAAGGGTAGTGGACGAGAATCTAGGGAAGTAGGTCTGCGTCCGCAGGCGACCCCCTCGAAGGGGATAGGACGCTACGACAGAGCTGTGGAAAAGGAGAAAAGTAGTAAGAAGGAGCAAGAGATGGACACGGCGTTCCTGCGAAGAAGCTTAAGAGAAATGAACGAAGGGGGAAGAAGAGGAGTCTACAGCCGATTTCATCCTGCTCATGAATTGTGGAGGAGACGGTTGAAGGAGGTGTTAGGAATCGAACTCCCCCCGACGCCAAGCCAACAACGCGTGAGTACGCAGCGTCGGAAGGAGCGCAGCTCGCTCCGGAGAGAATTTTTGAAGTCCCAGACGATGGCGTGATCATGCAGGAAAAAAAGAAAAGGCCCCCGGAAGTGATAGAGATTAAATCGAGTAGCGAGGAGGAAGATAGTAGTGACATAAGAGGGCAAAGAAGGAGACGAAGGGCGGTGCTAAGGGAACAACAGTTAGCTGAGCGCCAAATCAGGGAGAGGGGACAAAGATCCGCGGTGAAGAAGCCTCCTGAACCAGCCCAGAGAGAAGGGGAGAACCCCAAACAGCACAGCTTGGAAGTGGAGGACGAAGTAGACCTCCAAGAGCTAGTGGGCGAGTTTGGGGATCTACGGATAGAGCCTCCGGGCGAGTCGGTGTGGACAAACCTCGACGAGAGGCAAGTCCCACACGAGAGAGAGCCACCTAGAGTAGGGGCTATACAACCTGTGACAGGGGGAAATAGGGTGAAGTTAGGTGATAGAATGCCAATGCTCATGGTCAAGATGGAGGGAAAGGAACTTTGGGCATTACTAGATCCAGGGGCTACTAGGAGCTTCATCGATCCGAAGGTGGCAGACGAACTCGGTGCGTTAGTACAAGAACTCCACACGCCATTTGAATTTGTGTGCGCAGGTGGGACCCCGATGATTGCGTTAAAGATCATCGACAACGCTGTGCTGGACGTGGATCGCTGGAGCGGGCGACACCCCCTCTTCGTTGGAAGGTTAGGTTATGATATCATTCTTGGGAATGATTTTTCAACAAAGGTTGGAGTACTATGGGATTTTTGTGATCGTACTGTGCAGTTCGTGAGGGAAAACGTACTTAGTGAAGACAAGAAGACGCCTGTGTGGCAGAATGTGTTAAGTAAGACCGAGATGAAACCGTTGTCTGTGCCTGGTGTACCGAGAGATTACTTGCCAGCCCTCACATGGGTGGGAAAAGAGTCGCTGAGAAAGATAGAAGCGACCAAGCGTTATCGTGCCAAGGTGAAGAATAAGACCAAGTTTGTAAAGGGGGGAGAGCCTACTCACAAATAGAAAGAAGAAGAGCCAAAGCCCGAGTTGCAGAAAGATCCTATGTATTTAATTATGCCGCCTCCGAAGGAGAAAAAAAGACCCAGACTACCTTCCGTATTGAGAAGAGGGAAGGAGAGCAAAGAGGAAGAAACATTCCGCTTCCCCTCCGGGAATGAAATCGAAGAATGGAAACAAGGAAAGGGGAAGGGAATAGATTCAGTGCATACTATGTGTGACAGACAACGCTCAAGTGACATGAGTGCAGAGGTACAGGTAGTAGACAACGGATATACGTGCTCTGTGCAACAAATGCGTAAATCAATGAGACGAAAACAGGTCAATTGTGTAATGGCTGTCAGAAAATCTGTAGGTGAACCCATTATCAATGCGCAGTGTGTGAAAGTGTATGCGCAAACAGAGATCGGACTGCCCAGTGAGACTCTAAAGAGTAAAGGGATTGTGTTGGAGGAAAGGTTCCGAGTGCTTTTAGATTCATATGTCGATGTGTTTCGAGAGATTCCCCCAGGGGGAATCAGAAAGGGTACAGAAACACCATATCGTGACCATTCCAGGCTTCGTGCCCAATTATAGGCGTCAATTGTATCCGATGACGGAGCAAAGGTTGCATAAATTAAAAGAAACTAATCCAAACGCTGATAAAAAGAGGATTCATTGTACCGTTCAGTTCACCCATAGCGGCGCCAGTGTTCTTTGTGGAGAAGAAGGGTACGGAGGACCTCCGACTAGTAATCGATTATCGTGAGTTGAATAAGATCACTATCAAAGATGATTATCCCATCCCACGTGTGCATGATTTGATCGACCGGTTGGGGAAAGCTCAATGGTTCTCAAAGCTAGACCTGACTTCAGGGTATTATCAGGTGCAAGTTGCCGAACAAGACCAGTGGAAAACTACGTTCCGTACACGCTATGGTACATTTCAGTTCCGCGTGATGCCGTTTGGGCTAGCTGAGGCGCCTTCGACTTTCCAGCGTGTGATGCAAAACACTTTTATGAAGGAACTTGACGAATGTGTGGTTGTTTACTTAGATGATGTCCTGGTGTATTCGAAGACGAAGGAGTTACACTATGCCCATCTAAAAGTGGTGCTACAGAGAATGCGTGATGCAAGATTGTTCGTAGGATTGTCCAAGTGTGAACTCGTAACGCAGAAAGTCCAGTATTTGGG
>NW_027152908.1:0-185 GCF_002600585.1 Cystoisospora suis
AGAAGAAGTTGGAACGGCGCAAGCTGTCCGAATTGCGGGCCAGCCATAAGCACGGAAGACCCAAAGGGAGTCACGGAGGGCTGCTAGAGCAGCCTAACGACCAGGAAGTACCAAGAGGGAGTTAGACCCGGATTACCCCGGACACGACACATGTGCCCAGATCGGCAAGAAGAGGGAATCGCGAG
>NW_027152908.1:745-893 GCF_002600585.1 Cystoisospora suis
CTAATGAGAACAACCCTGAGGAGACCTGCAAACACGGAGAGAGAAGCGTCAGGCGTTGGGACCGCCTGGGACGTTGAGATCGCACGTCGTGGCGAGGCTGTCCAAGGAGGGACAGAGCGTCCCCATACGCAGAGGAGGCAACAGCCGC
>NW_027152909.1:0-227 GCF_002600585.1 Cystoisospora suis
CGTGTATTCCACCGAGGTAGGTTAACTTGAAGTTGTTCCTCTTCGCTGAAGGTTCTGACCCTAGGGGTGTAGGACGCTCGTGAGCAGTTCCTAGTATGGGAGAAGACTCACCAGTGCCTAGTCGAGAGGTCACACCCACCAGTCGTCCTTCTCGGCTTCGCACAGCGACTCACCCCTAGAATCATTACACACCCTCACCTGAGGAGTGGCACGCGAACTGGACTGCC
>NW_027152910.1:0-266 GCF_002600585.1 Cystoisospora suis
TGTGCAAGAAGAGAGAAAGAGAGACCCGCTTCTCTGCTATAGGAGGACTCTTAGAGTTCACACTCTCCAAGACTTCTTTTTCCTCTCCCTCAATACATCTACACCTGTATAGAAAGAATATAGATATCATAAACTACAAGATCTCTCTCTCGGTCTCGGTCCACAGAGTCTCTATTCATCTGTGTAAAAGTCTTCCTACCTATCTCTATGTAGGTGTAGCTATCTCTACGTGTCGAACCTACCTGCCACATAACAGTCTCCTCTCC
>NW_027152910.1:829-3458 GCF_002600585.1 Cystoisospora suis
TGTATGTGTATGTATGTGCGTGTATATGTATATGTATGTATATGTATATGTATGTATATGTTTATGTATGTACTTTTATAAATCGCTTCGTTTGAGTGGATGTGTGTGGAGCAAATCGTTTTTGCTTGAGGGCTCTTCATTCCGTTTCTCTGCATCTATCTCCTACACATCGACACACTATACATACATATATATATGTATATATAGACATACACATACTATCCCTATATCTGAATATATAGCTGTAGTTGTAGATATCTTGAGGTGTATACGCATACACCAGGATTTGACAGAGAGAAAGGGATAGAGAGAGAGACTGATCGAGTATCCTTGACTTCTGTGAAGCGATCGATCAATGGGTAGATGAAAGAAAGATTTAAAAAGTGAAGTATCTTCCGAAGAAGAACAGAAAAGTTTTCTTTCATGAGAGACAGGCAGAGAGATAGATATATAGATGAGATCGCTATGAATCATGAACAGACCAATCATAGGAAGGAGTTTAAAAAGGAAGCATTCTCTCTTCTTCTTTTACATCTCTCACAAGGAGAATGACTTCATCTCTCTCTATCTTTCTCTTTGATATCTTCGTCTCCTCTGCCTATAGTATACGCATGCGTCTCATCCATCCATCCATGTCTCGATCTTTCTTTCTCTTTCTCTCTTCAGTACAAAAGACAAGAACGGAAACACGAGAGAGAGGAGAAAAGAAGAGAAGGAAAGAGAGACACGGGGAGAGAGTGGAATAAAGTAGAGAAGGAAATCAAACAAAATAAAAAGAAAAAAGACAAAAATACACGATGAGGACCGTGTCTATCGAGCTATCTATCTATCTTTAATCTAGCTAGCTATCTAAGTTTGATCTATCGTGAATGTATCTATCGTTAATGATCTATTTCTGTGTGTACCTCTTCACTTGGGTTTGGGCGAATTTTCGCAGAAGAATCCTCCTAAACGTTTCCGAACGGTTTCTTCGCGTGTTTCTTTTTCTTCTTTTCTTCTTCTTTCGATCATTTCTTTGACAGAATGAATCTGAAAGAAGTTATTCTGCTCCCGAAAGACGACAGGAAAGGGCAGGCGAGAGGCTATCGATTTGAAGGCCTTGAAGTTGGGCTTTTGATCTTGAAACGCATGAAAAGGATTGATCTGGGGGATGTGAAACAATACGCGACCTAGTCAACATAAAGACCAAGATAAGACAAAGAAAGAAAGATCAGGAGAAGAAAAGACGGAAGGAAAGAAGATAGTTATGAAAAGAGAAAGAAAAAAAGAAAGAGAGAGAAGGAAGGAAGGAAGGCTGGAGAGAAAGAGAGAAAAGAAGAATGAAAGAGCTCGCCTTTTCACGTGATTTGTTTGATGAAGAAACAGAGAAGAGAAAGAAGATTTTCAGAGATGTGGAGAAGAAGAAAGCTTGATATAGAAAGGAGAATGAGAGAGGAAGAAGAGGAGAATAAATATATATACAGAGATGTCTATTTATGATTTGTATGGATCTAGATATACACCCTATAGAGAGACATGAATATAACGAACGAGGTGTATGTACACCCGAGTCATTCTGTACATACACCGCCTCGATGATGAGGTGTACATACATATCGCCTACACGTACACACGTCTGGAAGAGAGGAAAAGAAAGAAGGAATGAAGAGATGATATACGAGAGATCTTCGATACCTATACACACACATTGTTAATCCTTTTTCAGATCCATGTAAGAAAGACAAGGAAGAAGAAGAAGAAATGTCGCTCGGTGCCCTCATAGAGAAGAAGAAAGAAAAAGAAGAAGCAGAAGTCTCTCCTGCGCGTGGATTGTATGTGTCGAGTGTATGTATGTACACTCTAGACAGGGATAGATCACTAGTAAGAGAATGAATGAAAGATAGACTGAAGATAGATAGGTAATGAGATACGTCAGTTGATAGGTTCGAGAGGTCTATACAGACTTGAGGCAGAAAGCTACAGGTAGATGAAGAATCTATCGTACTCGCTTTCCATTGATAGGCCCCTACGATATACACCAGACGTTCTTCTTCTGATCTTTAGACAAAGTAAGAAAAGAGAGGCTCTACGATCCCCCGGAATCGCATGAAGAAAGGCTTCTCACAGAAAGTCACAAAAAGAGAGAGAGACTCTCTTCCTCTCATTTGTAGTAGAGAGAGAAGAGGAAAGAGATAGAAAGAGAGAGAAGAAAGAAAGGGGAAAGAAAGAGAGAGAAGAAAGAAAGGGGAAAGAAAGAGAGAAGAAAGAAAGGGGAAAGAAAGAGAGAAGAAAGAAGAGAGAACGAATGAAAGATAGATAGATGGATAGATAGATGATACCTGCAGGTACGCGAGCAACGTATCTATCAATCGATCCTTTGCCTTGACCCATCTTCGTCCCCTCGGGCTTCCTCGTGACAGGATACGTCGCATGCACATTCATATGAACTTCTGTAGACCTCCCTAACACTCTATAAAGCATTTAACAAAGAAAAGAAAGAAGAGGAAAGAAGAAAGAAAGGAAGAAAAGAAAGAAAAAAGGAAGAGATGAAGAAGAAAGATCAGTAGGGAGCTATTCAGGGAAAGTAAAAGGAGAAAGACAGGAGAGAGACAGACAGAGAGAGCAGAGAGACAGACAGAGAGGTTCAGGT
>NW_027152910.1:3614-28107 GCF_002600585.1 Cystoisospora suis
TAAATAGATAGATAGATAGGTATCTACGCTTGAAGAGAAAGTCCTGGAGAAAGAGAGAAACAAGAAAAGAAGACCTGGTAAGATTCTAGCAAGAGAAAAGAAAAGAAAGAAGAAAAAGAGAAGTCCACACGCTGTATATACAATTGAAGCTCCTGACGAGCGAAGAAAGAAAAACGGCTTCCATCTAAGTCTTCTCTACGAACTCTAAGAAAGCAGAGGGAGAGAGAAAGATAGGTGTTTGATAGATCTCTCAATTCTTCATTCTTTCTTTCATTTCTCTTTCTATACACCCTCTGCAATCCACGACGGAAAGAAGGAGAAAGAAGAGGCTAGTGCACTAAAACGAAACAAAGTCTCATCGAGCTCGATCCGTCCTCTTCAGTCTAAATCCTTTCTTTCTTTCTTTCTTCCCCGAGCTCCCCCCTATCCTATTTCCTGCAGTCTGGTGTATGTACACCTCCTGCTGCTCGCATCATACCAGTCTCTCGACCTATGTATTGAAGAAGTAGTTCTTTCTTTCTTTCCTTGTTTTTTCTTTTCTTCGTTTCGTCAGTTGTATTATGGGGGCTTTACCTTTTGAGAATTCTCCTCGCATCTTCGAGATGTTCGGCTGTGATTCGATGGGGCGCCGCTGCGACAATCGACTTTCCCAATCGAATCTCTGGACCGCTAGCTGGGGGTATACGCCCTATGGGACATTTTAAACGAACCTCTTGAGGTAACTTAAAACGGACAGGACCTACCATCTTCTCTCTCTCTCTCGTTCGCTTCCTTCTCCTGTGCTTTTCCCCCTTTCCTTTTTCTTTCTTGCTCTCTTTCTTGAACGAATGGCAACAGGAGAGGAGACAGAAAGACGATGATAAAGAAGAAGAAGAAAGAGGAGTGAAGGTATTGTACAAGATGAAGAAGGAAGATGCCTCAGCCGTGGAGAAGAGAGTGAAGAGAACGAGATATAGAGACAAAGAGAGAGAGAGGAAAAGCTCGCAGAAGGAGGGAGAGATAGAGATGGAGTGGCGTGAGACAAGGGAAGGTGTAGGCTTTCTTGAGAGAGATACACATACATGAAGCGAAGATACATAGACAGGTACTAGAGAGACAGAGAGAGAAAGAGATAGACAGAGATATAGGAAGAGAAAAGAACACGTTGAAAGGAGAGAGATACAGAGAATGGCAGAAAGAGATTTAGGCAGACAACTGAAGAGAGAAGAGAGAAAGACACTCGAGAAGGATGGAGAAGGAGAAGTGATGGGATAGAAAAGAAGAAGAGAGAAATGCCAAGGAAGTCTCTCTCCCGCAGAACGGAAGGATGAACAAAGAGAGATGGAGAAAGAAGAAGAAAAGAGGATCCTGTAGTAGTGACGACAGAGAGAGAAGAAGAAAGACACTTATTCAACCCAGCTCTCAAACAACGGCTCGCACTCTCTTGATCTCGAGGAAGAAGAAAATGGAAAAAGAAGGAAAGAAAAGAAGAAGAATTGACGATGAATAAGGAATGAGAACACTTAATGAAGAGAATTTGGAGAAGGAGTCTTCTTCTTCTTTTCTTCTTCTTCTTCTTGCTAGACTTCTCTTTTCAGTTCATTATTGTCTACGTGCTTTCTTTCTCCAGTTTCCTCCTCCTCGCCAGCCTATCTCTAAGCAGCATGTGCATGCAGTCCAGATATAGATGCAAACTTCTTACTCTCAAAGTCGTCTTTCTTCTGTCATAACTCATCTTCCATGTCATTCTTCTTCTCCTTTGCAAAAGTGGCTCTGTCTCTATCTACCCAAATCTCATATGACGCCAGTCTCTCCTTCCTTTTCTTGTAGCCCTTCCTCCTTCGTCTCAAGAAGAAGAAAAGAAACGAAAGATTTATGCTACACATACGTACAGCAGAGATATACAGAAAAACGGATGTACATAGATTCCTGATAGCGAATGCATGCATTCTCTCTCTGTCTCTCTTCTCTTGGTACACAGGAGCTAGCTGTCCCCTTCATCCTACCGGCCGAAGAGAGGAATCTCCACAATTGAAGACACCCCGCCCCGTACACTGGCAATACACATACAAATAGAAACTTTTTCTTTCTTTTCCTCCTCTTCGAACTCCATCACGTAATACCTCCACACGTGTCTATCTGTCTATTCCTGTCCCTCTTTTTCTTCCTTACCGGGGAGCTCTTGTACATAGAAAAGGTCTTCTCTCTAGCATGCTTGCTCTCCACTTAGTAGGTGTGACAAAGATAGATCCTTTCTTACACGCTGTCAGTTCTATTGAACTTGGGGGGTTCTTCCTGACAATATCCCTATCCTCGCGGGCCAGGATAGACATGTGGAGAAAAGTAGATAAAGAGAGAGAGATAGATAGACGTCTAGATAGAGATAGAAAGCATGTTGTCTCTCTCTCCAAGAGGTTTCTCTAGCTCGCTTGAAAAGGAGAGTCATTCACACTTCATGGGGCTTCTTCTCATTTCTTCTCTCCTTCTTCTCGCTACTCCCCCTATCGTCATACAGCTCCTTCACTACTGCTACTGGGAGAGTTACGACTGTGTATCTTCTCCTCCGCTTGGACTTCGGAAGTTCTTTTGATCGGTCTTTCTTTTATTCTGCAGAGTATAGCTTTATCTATAGCTCTAGAGACTCTATCTCTCTGAAGAATGAAAGAAAAGAGGGACCTATGGAAAGTAGATGTGTATGGAGAGATCGATGACCCACACCTCTGCTAAGACTTCGTCAACACATAACAATGCCGAGGTAATATGCTGCAGCTCTTTCTTTCTCACTCTTTCTTTCTTTCTTTCTCACTCTTTCTTTCTTTCTTTCTCACTCTTTCTTTCTTTTGCTGTGTGTTTTCTTTCATTTCCTTTCCTGAAAAAGAGTGCGGTGTATGTACAGAGGAGCCGAGGTCGATGGGGGATTCGGTTGAGTACGTCTTCAACAGCAGTTTAGTCCTTTACAGGCTCTATCCACGTGTGTGTCCTTTCAAGCTCTTTACAGAAAGCCTTGGACCTCCAGACATCTATCAACATAGAGATATTTCTATCTATCTACGTTTACAAAGATGTAGTTAGATCTCTCCATATCTTTCTATGTGTATGTATCTGGGCAGTAGCTAGATAGATAGAGAGATAGAGGAGGTCGTAGATCATATCAGTCGTTGATAGGAGACACCCCCGCGGTCACATGCCAGAAGAAGAAGAAGCAAGTCATTCCAAGAGAAAAAGGAGAGAGATGGAAATGTAAAAGACTTTTGATAGAGGAAGGAAAAAAGAGAAAGAAGGAGAGAAACGAAAGAAAGAAGAGGAGAAGGTTTCTAGAAAGAAGAGACACATCCAAGAAAGAGGAGAAAATCCTTCCTCACTTTCTTCTCTTTCTTTCCTCTCTCACGAACTGCTCCCCTCTCCATCCTCTCGCCTGTCTAAAGATCGCCTTAAGCATACACAGGGAGAGAGAGAGAATAGACATAAGTTTCTTCTTCTTCTTCTTCAAGACACATCTCTCTCTGTCATTCTCTCTCTCTTCCTGGCTAGATTAATAGATAAGATAAATGTAGCCCCGCTCTTGGATCTTTTCTTTCTCCTTCTCTTGTATTCTTCTACTAAAGAGAGACCGCGGAAAACGTCACAGTTCGACAGAAATCTATAGAAGGAAAGAAAGAAAAGATCGTAAGTATGAAACACCCCAAGCCGAGAAAGCCTCTTCTCCTTTTCTTGTTTTCTTCTGTAGAAGAAGGAGAATGAAAGAGGGAGACGCCTCTGTAGGGTTCGGCTTATATAAGGAGAAGAGCCAACTTCATCCAGCCAGGGAATGTCTCTCTCGCTGAAGAGTTGACATGAAGAGCCGAGACGGAGAAGCGATATGAAGAGACATGTGTACATCTATATGTACTTGACAAGAACGAGAAGAAGAAAAAGTATTTGCTTGAAAAGAAAGAAAATGACGAAGAGAAGACGAAGAAGAGGAATGAGAAGGCTAAGAAAAGAAAGATGGCTTCTCTTCATCTACTCCTTGAAGAGCATCTACAAGTGTCTCCACTTCCTCATATCTCTCTCTCTATCTCTCCTTTAAGAGCCTTGACAAGATGAGAGAAGAAAGAAGAGGAAGAAGATTTCTCTCTCTCTCTCTGAGACGGAAGAGTCGAATAGACGCAAACAGAGCAGACTTACACACTATCTATCTATTTATCTACCTAGATACACATAGAAAGAGATGTGTATATAGATAGATAGGTAGATAGGTAGGTCTTGTCTTTTTGCGTCTATTCTTTTATTCTTTCATGCGTGCGTGTAGAGATCTTCTTCTTCCTCTTCATCTTCTGTGAAGAGCTGTAGAGCGTCGTTTGCCGCTTGTGTCATTCTTCTTATCTCTCCTCCTTGAGAATACCTTTGCGAAGAAGAAGAAGATGCGAGAAAGAAGCTCGGGGTTCTCTCTTTCTCTTCACTGTCTTTTTCTCCTCTTCCTCTTCCTTGTCCTTTCTTTCTTTCGTGTTCCTCTTGAAGCGAGGTGGACGGCAACGTCCT
Source organism: Cystoisospora suis (assembly GCF_002600585.1). NCBI lineage: Eukaryota > Apicomplexa > Conoidasida > Eucoccidiorida > Sarcocystidae > Cystoisospora > Cystoisospora suis. The sequence continues at coordinate 8,115 of NW_027152910.1, forward strand.
TTGTCGATCGAGAAAGACGCGCTTGAAGATTCTCTGGAAATCTTGGAGAGAGAGGCGTCCGTCTTGATCTAGATCTCCTTCTCTTACCATGAGTGCGATATCTTCCACAGACAAGTCGCTCCCTACTGAAGCTCCTGCTCTCTTCACGTCTTCTACCGTTATATAGCCTAGATCCATTCAACAGGACAGACAGAAAGAAAGAAGAGAGAAGATAGAAAGAAAGAATGAGAAGAGAAAGAAAGAATGAGAGGAGAGAGAGAGAGAGAAGAAAGAGAGGGAAGAAGAAGAAAGAAGGTGGGACAAGGAGCAAGAGAGATAGGTTGGCATGCAGCCCTTAGGCCAAGCTATGCAAGAGAGACATTCACACACGGAGATATACATACAAGCAACAGTTCTCCTATCTTTAATCTACCTATCTAATAGTGAGACAGAGAGAGATAGACAAGCAGATGTAGATGAATACATTGAAGATAGATAGCTAGATTGCTACACGTGTAGACCCACATGTCTAGAAAGATAGCCAATTAAAATGAAGTAGGTAGACAGCAAAAAGAGAGATCTCTACATGCATACAGGTGCGGAAAGATCCAGACATTTCCATAAGTAAATCTAGGGATACGAAACAGATAGAAGAAAGAGAGAGAAGAAGAAAAGACAAGGCCACCCCAGGTAGATAGAGAGAGAGAAAGAGAGGGAGGTCGGTATGTGTGTGCTTGTGTACCTTTATGACTTGTATCGAAGAGATGAAAGATTTCTTCGATCTCTTCCTGAGAAGTTTGGGTCTTCTGCCCTTCATGCTTGTGTCTCCACTCGTCGATAAGAAACTTCTGAAAGCTCTCAAATGTAAAGAAATACAAAGAAGAAGAAGAAGTGAAGAGCTCGCCCTTCTTATCCTCTCCTCGACCTTCTCCTTCTTCTTCTTCTCTCTTAGTGCCGAACCTTCTCAGTAAGACATCATTCTATATGCAAAAGAAAAAAGAGAGAAAGAGAGAGAAGTGGTGGAAGAAAGAGAAAGCAAGAAAAGAGAAAGGAAGGAAAGAAAGAAGGAAGAAGAGAGATAAAGAGACAAGGAAAGAAAGAAAGGAGAGAATGCCTGTCTTGGAAGGGAAAGGAAAGAAAACGGGAGAACACAAGCAACAAGACGCAACCTTAATCAAGACTGATCGATCTCTCTCCTCTCTCACACTTCCCATCTATCTCTCTATCCTTAATCCATCTCTTTCTTATCAGAGTTACTTTAGAAGCAGGAACGTGATAGAAGAAGAGAAAGACCGTAAGAAACTTTCCTATCGCGACAAAGACGGAGAGATAGAGAGGCGTAGCGATAGAGAGACTGTACGTGAAGGAGAGGGAGCGACACGGGCGACCTCCGAAGAAGAGGAAAAGCGAGAAGACGAAGAAGAGAAAGAAAGAAATTTCTACGAGAAAGAGAGAAAGAAACGTATCCTTTCATCTCTTCACGTATCTAGGACAGAAACGAAGAAGGAGAGAAGAGTGTCATCCTAAGAGAAGAAAGAAAGAAGAAAAGGCGACGAAGACAAAGAGAGAGATAGACGTATATAGCTATATCTCTATACATCAATTTACTTACCGTATAGTCGTTGGATTGGACGCCTAGAGCTAGGCAGGCCGATCTTAATTCTCTTAGGTCGATTCTCCCGTCGCCATCCCGATCAAAGAGAGTAAAGGCCTTGAAGATTTCTTCGCTTCTTTGGTTGAGAAGAGGAGAGGAATTGCTCTTTTCGTTCTCCTTGTTCTTTTTATGTGGAAAAGAAGAAGATGAAGAAGAAAGAACGGGAGGAGTAGACTTCCTTACAGACATCTTTCTTTCTTTCTTTCTTTCTCTCTTTTTCTTCTTTCTTTCTTTCTTTCTTCTTTGCCTCTGTAGATAAGAGAGTGTCTTGCGAGATCGGCCTCTCTTGCTCTTTATTGCAGGAGAAAGAGAAGAAGGAAAGAAAGAGAAGAAAGAATGAAAGAAGGAAGAAAAGAGGCAAGACTGAATTGAATGAAGATACAAAAAAGAGAAAGAAGAGAAAAGAAAAAGTTTCTTCCTCTTTTGTTTATGTTACGTTAACACAGAGAGACGCGAGAGGATAGGAGACGAGACACGCCAGTGACACGGGCGCGGATGGCTGGCTGGCCGTCTCCTTTCTATTCCGTTGACTGAGAGATCATCGATTCTCACGTCGATACTCATGGGCTTTCACAAGAAGAAGAAGAACGTCGATCGATCTCCAGAAGAGAAACATACGTAAAAGAAAGAGGAAGAAGAAAAAGGCAATCTTTCTTTCTTTCTTGTGAAGCTCTTTAAAGAAGAGAAGAGAGAGAAAAAGTTAATTCCTCCTCTTGATGGATGAAGAAAGAGTCTGAAGAAAGTAGGGGAAAAGAAGAAGCTTTTGAAGTCATGACATATACACACAAGTCCAGAGAAGAGAAGAAGGTCCGAAAACGAGAAAAAGGGAAAGGAAGAAAGAAGGGAGAGGAAAAGAAGAGAGAGAGAAAGAATGAATGAAAGAGTAGAAAGACAGAAAGAAGAAGAAAGAAGACGAAGAAGAAGACTGTTCGAAAGGCAAATAGGTGTTTACTTTCTTTCTTTCTTTCTTAGCAAGTATGAAATATTACAAGATTCTTCCTCTCTTCTTCTTTCTACTTTTTCTTCCTTCTTCTCTATGAAAAGTTACCTTCAGGCCACACAAGAAAGAAAGAAAGACACCTCTCCAAGCTTCTTTACTTCTGACGAAAAGAAGAGCAAGGCAGAGAAATTCTACAAGAGGAAGAAGATAGAAATATGCCAAGAAAGAAAAGAATGGTCTTCTTCCTCTTCTTCGCTTCTCACTTGAGAGATGTGAAAGGAAATACAGCACACACCGGAGGGGCCGTGGATCAACAAGAGAAGAGAAGAACGTTAGTCTCTACAGAAAAGAAAAGCTGTCTGGAAGATAGAGAGAGAGAGAAGAGAAGAATTACTTCGAAATTAAAAAGGAAAGAAAGAAGAAAAGGTTAGGAAGAGGAATGAGAGGAAGACATGAAAAGAGTGTCTTGTGGGTAGAGGGAAGTTCATTGCATGCGCATGCAGTCCAAATCAGAAAAATTGGTTAATTGAACAAGAAGTCCTTCGTATGTTTTGATCTCTATTGAGAGAAAAGCCTTAGAGTTGTCTACTCATTATATTAACACATTCCCCGCGTTTTATCTTTACAGCTAAGGAGAAGAAGAAGAGAAAGAAAAGAAGAAAAGAGAGACGGATGAAAGAAAGACAGAGAAAGAGAGATAGATAGAGATAGTAGCATGCCATCATTCAACGCGATCTCTCTCCCTTCTTTTCCCTTCTCAAGACCCTCTTCTTCTTTCTTTCTCTTTCTTTCTTCTGTTTAAGCACTTGTCTTTGTCTGAACTTTTTCTTTTCTCTCGCTAGATCTCGACAATCGTTTCTCTTCTCTTTCTCCCGGAGAGTCTCGATCGATTGATCGAGAGAGAAACATCGATGGCTATTATCGATCGATACACCGAGGGAGGGAGAGACAAGGGGCGACAGCAAGTCAATTGTCGTCTGAGAGAGAAAGATGAAAAGTAAGAAAGGAAGACTTTCTCTTCCTTTCTCTTCTTCTTTTCTTTCCCCTTTCTTTCTTTCTTTCTACGTTGGCTGAAGAAGAAGAGAAAAGAAGAAAGAAGAGAAAGTAAGGATGTGCAAGTGATGCCTAAGACGTTCTCGAGAGAGTAGACTTTCGATCATTTCTACACAGTCATACCTGTCTTCTCATTTAGTCATAACTAAACTAGGAGAAGAAGAAGAAGATTCTTCTCTTCTTTCTTTTCCTCTCCTTTTCTTTCTAATTCTTTCTCATCCAAGTAGAAAGAGAAAGGACGGGAAAAAGAAGAGAAGAGAGGAGAATGATAAGAAAGAAAGAAAGAGAGATAGAGAAGACAGGGAAATGGATGTGTTTAAGATGAGGCATCTCAAGTCACCTCTTGTCTCTCGGGGATCTGCAAGAGGAGGAGAAGAAGAAGAAAAGAAACACTTCTCTCTTCCTTCTCTTCTTCTTCGTTCTTGTTCTCTTTCTTCTTCTTCTTCTTTTGCACTGTATCGACACACAAGAAGAGAGACGCTTATCAAACAAAGAAGAAGCGCACCCCTAACACCGAGCTTCTCCTCTTTTTCTTCTTCTTCCTCTTCTTCTTCTTCCTCTTCTTCTTCTTCTTCTTCCTCTTCTTCTTCTTCTTCTTCTTCTTCTTATTCTTTGTACTATTCTAAGCAAGAGAAGAGAAGAAGGGTATTGGAGGGAGCTGCGAGAAGAAGAAGAGGAAGTCTTTTAGCTCCTCCTAGTAGCTGTGGATGTGCATGTGAATCTCTTCCATTCTCTTGTTTATGTCGGCGGGATAAAAAGGATCTTCGCCTCTCCAGTAGGCAAACGTCGAGACTTCATTCTTCTTCTTCTTCTTCTTCTCTCTTGCGTAGTCATGAGACCTGTGTATTTGCTCCTCTTCTTCCTTTTTATGGTGCTCCCTGTATCGCGTCTTCTTCACTAGGAGTGGTCTCGAGAGTTTCTCCTTCTTCTGCCTTGCCCTTTTGTCGATGGTATCACATCTCTCTTTTCTCTCCTATCTCGACCTGCGCTAGACAGAGAGAGGTTTCGTTCAAAGATTTAACGAGAGAATGGTCTGATAGGAAAATCCCAGAAAAGAGAAGAAGAGCAAGAATAGGCACGAACATAATCTATTCCGGAGTTCCTCATAGAAAGAAGAAGAAGAAGAAAGAAAAAGAAGAAACAGGGGAACCTCCTCCTTATGTCTCTTCCTTCTCTCCTTCTTTTCTTTTCCTCTCTTCCCTCCGTCTTTATTCTTCTTCCTTCTGTAGCCATTCTTCTTCTTCGTCATCTTTCTCTCGCCCTTCTTCTTCTTCTTTTCATCCCTCTGACTCCGGTTTAACAAGCTTGAAGAGTGCGGCGAAAGAAAGCGAAGAAAGAGAAAAAGAAAAAGAAGAAGGACCGAGGAAGATAGAAAGAGAAAGAAACAATGAAGAGACAAAGATAGAGAAAGAAAGAGAAAGAGAAGAAGAGAGACTAAAGACCGAGGTCTTTGTCAAGATGATAAAGGAGCTAAAGAAAGATGCTAGAGAGAAGAGGCCGTGCCGTTCATCTTCCTCTTCTTCTTCTTCTTTCTCTCTTCAGCAGTCTTCTTTTTCTTTACACGAAAGTAGAAAGAAAGAGTGTTTTGAAAGGAAAAGAAAAGAAGAGAAGAGTCAATTCTTTATCTCTTCTCTTCTTCTAAATTCTCGGTCTCTTCTTACATCGATGGATGAGCTAACGAAGGCTCTTCTTCTCCCTCTCTCTTCTTCTTCTACGACAGCACCTGGAAGAGTCTGTCCTCTCTCTCTGAAAGAAAGAAAACCTTCTTCTTCTCCATCTTCTTCTCCTTCTCTTTCTTCTTTGTCTTCTTCATCCTCGTCGGGAAATCTTCATTGGGAAGGAAAAGAAGAAGAAGCAAATAAGAAGAAGAAAAGGAAAATTTTCTTCCCTGCGCCCGATGGAAATCCTGCCTTATCTCCACACCGTCCAGACATCTCCATTGTTTCACAGTCACCTATAAGCGAGAGAGAAGAAAGAAAAGAAGAAGAAGAAGAGAGAGAGAAGAGGACGAGGAAGGAGGTGTATATACACTGGAATCGTATAGGACGTATATCTTCATGTACAGCAGATATTCTTCATGCCCTAACACTGTCTTTCACTTCTTCTTCTTCTTCTTCTTCTAAGAGACACCTCTCTAGAGATCTTCTTCTCTCTCCTCTTGTTAATGCAAAGAAAACAGATTCTCTACCCGTTCTTTCTTCTGTAGCAAGACCGTGTCTGTCGTCTGCTGTACATACACCTTGTAGCTCGGCGTTTTCGCCTTCTCACCCGCATGCTGTAGGTCACCTTGGCCTTTACGTGGGAGAGAAGAAAAGAAGAGAAAGAAAAGAAGGAAGAGAGGAGGAAAGGCCTCGAAGAGTAGGGAGTGCGAATGATGTTTTACAAGAGAAGATGAGAGATGCATGTCTTCGGCTTATATTAGGATTACTTTATTCGGTGGATGGACTGAAGATAAGAATGATGAAAAGAAAAGAAGAGGCAAAGACAAAGGAGAGAAGAGAAGAAGAGGATTTATCTGTTAAGAAAGAACTTGTTTCTGTAGGAGACCCACGGCACGTCATTTCTCTTCTCTTCTGCCTAGCGAGATGCCAAAGGCTCGTCTCTCTCACGCACAAGACGTCTAAGCATCTCTCTCTCTCTTCTTCTTCTTTCTTCTTCTCTTCGTCTTCTCCTCCTTCTTTCTCATCTTTGTATGAGATGTCTGATAAAGATCTGATGGGTCAGTTCGTAGATAAGACGAGGAAAGAGCTTCCGTTCTATCTGGATAAGATAAAGGCCGATCTACAAGATCTTGATCTTCCTTTAGATGGCAGAGTCATCTGCAACTTAGCATGGTCTCTAGGGACACTCAAGCCTCTTCTTCTTCTCTCTCCTTCTTCTTTTGCTTTTTGTGTTTCTCATGAAACCCGTTCCTCTTATCCTCTTGCTCTTTCCTCTTCTTCGTCTTATTCTTTGATTGAAGAGGTCTTAAATAGGATTAGCTTACGCCTGAAGAAAGAAGAAAAAGAAGAAGGTCTCTCATCTCTTCATATAACTCCACATGCCTGGGTCCATACACTGCTCTGGTCTGCATGCATGACTGAATTCTATTCACGAGATTTCTTTCAAGTCCTGTCTCGTCTCATTCTCTCTTCTTCTTCTTCTTCTCCTCGAGGAGAGTGTGTTAGGGTTTGGCGACAAGACCAGGAGGAAAGAGAAGAAGAAGAAGAGAAGAGAGAGAACAAGAAGAATCAGCAGAAAGAAGCCATTGGTATATCTTTTCAAGAAAGAAGAAGGAATGCTAATTCCTCTTTTGTGGATCTTCTAGATTCTCGGGGTGTATCGACAGCTCTCTGGGGCTATGCAAAGATGCTCCTATTGCTATTTCATCGGCCTCGCTCTTCAAGAGATCAGAATTCTACAGATTCTTTTTCTTCTTCTTCGTCTCTTTCTTTCTTTTCTTCTTCTTCTTCGTCTGCATTGGCAACCTACTCGAGAGAGACTTCTCTCCATTTGGACGCCTTCTATGCTTTACTCTACGTTCAATCGAGGTCTCTGGCGAGGAGCCTTTCTTTGCAGGAGGAGGAAGGCGAAAAGAAGAGGGAGAAGGACAAGAGAGAAGAAGACGAAGAGATGATAGAAGAGAAAAAGAAGAAGAGAGGAGAAGAAGAAAAGAAGGAAGAAGACGAGACGGAGATGAAGAAGATGAGGAGGAAGGACGGACGCGAAGGCGAACAAGCGAGAGAGATCTCGTGGAATGAGAAGAAGAAAGAAGACGAAATCGCCTATGAAGATGAAGAAAGCGGAGAAGACAGCCTGCATTTGAGAGAGACAGGAAGGACGAAGAAGAAGAAGAACGTCGATATTCTTTCAATGTCGATTCAAGATCTAGCTTTATCTTCATGGGCTGCATCGAGAGTCTACGAAGTCACACCTCCCGACCACAGAGACCATAGGCATCTCGCTAGAACCTTCTTTCTTCAAACTCTCCACTTTCTATCATACAGACAAAATGCCTATCCTACATCTTCTTCTCCTTCTCTTTCTCCTTCTTCTCTTTCCTCTTCTCTCCCTTCTTCTGCTTCTCTCTCTTCTTCTTCTTCTTCTCTTTCTTCTGTTTCTTCCTATGAGGGGATTACTAGGGCCCCACCCTCATGTCGATTGCCGAGTAGTAGGAGGGAGAGTAACGTCGATTTTCTTGATCTTTCGAATCTCTTTGAAGCATCGATCCGTCTCAGGTGTTTCTCCTTTCCTCTCCAAGTAGAGGTCTTTTCTTTTCTAAATTCTCTCCTACAGAGACAAGAAGAGCCAACTGAGGGGAAGAAAGCTCTTCCTCTCTCTAGTAACGGCGATGCGATGGAGAATGAAAGAAGAAAAGGTTTGATCAAAGAAGAAGAAGATGAAAAGAAAGGCGAGATGTTTCGATCAATGGAAGAGGATAGACAGACGAAGAAGAGGATACAGACATATAATAGCTATGATAGACATGCTAATAGAAGAGAGACGAATGAAGATGAAAAGGAGACAAAAAAGAAGAAGAAGAGAGACGAGGAGTTAAGCTTAGATGAATTGTTACAGGTAGGAAGAATCGTCTCAGGGCTAGCCAAGCAGCATGTTCTCCTTACAAAGGCTCTCGATCAAGTCGCTGCTTCAGCATCTTCATCTTCTTCTCTCTCTTCTTCTTCTACTTCTTCTTCTTTTTCCTCTTCTTCTACTGCTTCTTCTCTCTCGTCATCTCTTTCTTCTTCTTTTCCTGCGTTTCGGGAAAAAGCGACGCTAGGAGAGAATGCAGAAGAAGGAGAGAAGATAGAGAGAGACAGTGAGCTCCCTCCGCATGATGCTTCTTCTTCTTCTTTCATACCTGAGGCAAGACTAAGGCCTTACAGACGAGCTGAAGAGAAAAAGGAAGAAGAAAGAAAGAACGAGAAGAGAGGGGGTGATCTACCGGAAAAGCTGGATGTGAATCTAGATCTAGAGAAGAAGCTCTTTCATCCTGAGACAAGGCAAGATGGTGGGAGAGAAAGGAAGAAGATAGAGAGGACGAATTTTGAGAAGAAAGATAAAGAGATCTATGATGTCTCAGGAGATGTCTATGGAGATGCAGTCGACTCTTTCCTCACGTCTTTTCATCACATGGATAAGAAGAAAAGAAGAAGAAAAGAAGAAAGAGAAGAAGAAAGAGAAGAAGAAGAAAGAGAAGAAGTCATAGAATCTGTGGATGGCTTTTTGGATCTCTATTACAAATGTCGTCTCTGTGCCATGAAAATTCTTCACGCCGACCATCACTATCGCATCGAAAAGAAGTCAACCATCATACCTCCTCCTCCTTCTCTTTCTTCTTCTCTTTCTTCTTCTTCTTCTTCTCTTTCTTCTTCTTCTCTTTCTTCTTCTTCTTCTCTGAGTGCATGCATGAGTAGTATCGTGTGGAGTTTGAACTTGATCCAGGAGAATGAAGAGAATCTGAAGAGGTCGAGAGAAAGATTAGGTAGGCTTTTTATACAAATGAAGAAGGAGATAGAAAGAAGAAGAAGAAGAAGAGAAGAAGAAGAAAGCATGGGCGACAACAGTGCGGAGAGAACAGAAGATTCTTTAGATGCGAAGATTCATTCTTACAAGTCTTCGATCAATGAAGATCTTGCCAGGAAGAAGGGAAGCGATCTACGGACACTATCCTTACAGGCCAATCTTCAATCGAAGCATCTCTCTCCCGTGACTCCTGTCTATTCATCCTTTCCTTCTTCTTCTTCTACTTTTTGTCGATGGAAGTACACACGTGAAGAGAATCTCGAGAGAGGTGCAGACGAGGGGAAGAGGAGCGATGAAAATTTCGGGAATAGGAAAGAGATTCTAAAAGGTAGACAGGAAACGAGAATACAAGAAGAAGATGAAGAAGGATGCCCTTTTTCTTCTTCTTCTTCTTTATCTCCCGGTCTTTCAACCTTTCGTTCTAAAGAAGATCTTCATGAACTTGATACAGAGGAAGAGTCTGTCTTGTCAAGACAGAAAGAGAAGAAAGAAGAAAAGAACAAATCCCTTTTTGCTCTGCTTCCAGAAAGACACGATGAGAGATCCTTTTTTGATTTGCGAAAGTATCAGCCCTTGTTGTCTGACTTAGAAGAAAAAGTGTTAAAGAAGGTGTACCATCGATTCTTCATGAAGAGGGAGACGACCATCGATTCGTCTTCTTCTCCTTCTTATTTCCTCCTCGGGTCTTCCTCTTCAGACATTCCCCACTTAGTCGCGTCATTTAGCCGACTGCTTCCACGAGTAAATCCGACTAAAGGGAAAGCTGAGCTCCTTGCAGAAATCGTTGCCTTCGTCGACCATCTCTTTCTGAAGGCCGTCGAAAAGAAAAGTCTCTCTGAAAGAAAAACGAAGAAGAACGAGAAGAAGGTGGAAGAGAAGATAGAGAGAAGAAGAACAACGTTTTGCACGGAGGAGGTGTTAAGTCGAAGAGACAATGAAGAGAGAAGAGAAGTAAAACAGAAAGAAGAAGAAGAAAGGAGAGAAGAGAAGAATATGAAGATAGAGGACATTGTCGAGAGAGAGAAGAAGAAAGGGAAGTTTGTCTTACTCGATTCAATTGAATGGAATTTCGATATCTTGATCTCTGTCCTTACTACTCTTTCAGGTGTATGTACACCTCGCGATGTAGGGATAGAGAAGAGACAAGTGATCTTTTCAAAGAGTTTCTTCATCCATCACCTTGTAGGAGAGCTCTTTGACTTTCTTCTTATTCGACAGTCTAGGAGATACACATCTTCCCAGTCCATTCATCAGAAGACATCTTTCTCTTCTTCTTCTTCTTTTTCTTCCTTTTCTCCTCCTTACAGAGGAAGTCTGGCTTCTCAGACAGAAGGAGAGAAGAGGCCCAGAGAAGGGGAAGAAAGAGAAGTAAAAGAAGGAGGAGGACGTTTCCTACTTCTTCCGGATCAGCTTGCCTCTCTCCTTCTTCTTCTTTCCTCTCTTGAGTGGCGACATATACCTCTGATAGAATCGATCGTACGTGAAGTTTCTCACACTCTCTTTCTTCCTTCCACATGCAATGGCACCTCCTTACAAAGAAGCTCTACACCTCCAAGCTCCATTCCTCATCTCTCTTCTTCTTCTACTTCTCTTTGTCTCCTTGAGAGAGGAGGAGATAAAGACAAGGAAGAAGAAGAAGAGAAAGAAGATAGGTGTCGTTTCTTAGATCCATCATCCTCCTCATCCTCTCGAAAGATAGATAGGGTGCCGCTGTCGTTAGGTGTCCCTTCTTATAGCGATCGATCTACAGAGATATCTTTTAATGTTCCTCACGATGAAAAGCAGTATTTACACCATCTACTTTTAAAGAAAATCGAACTTCTCTCTTCCTCTTCTTCTCTTGACTCTTCAAGAGATAAGCAGATGGCCTCTTCCTCTTTCTCTCGTAGACGAGGAGAACGCGAAGAAGAAGATGACGGGAAGAGTGTAGAAGGAGAAAGTTCGAAGGAGAAGAAAAGATTGAATGGAGATCTTTCTTATCTCCCTAGTAACGACCATGGAGACGGAATGGAATATGGAAAAGTGTCTCTGTCTCTTCTTCGGTTAATCAATGAGAAATCTTCTTGTGGGAATGGAGATATCTCTCCTTCTGGTCTTCTTTCTCACCCTCTCTCAGTCATAACGAGGAGAGATGTATCTAAACATTCTTTCTATGCCAGTCACGATATCTCTTCCTCTCTCTCTTTCTTCTCTCCATTTTCTTCTCCTCTCTTTTCTTTTTTCCCTCTTCTTCTCTCTATAGTAACCGCATGCGTTCGACTGCATCATCGCCCTTCGTGTGATCTCTTTGGGAAAATTTTCTTCGCGCTTGAAAGAGTCGCAGAGACAATCGAGGAAAGACTACGATTCACGAGATGTCTCTTAGAGAGAACGGAAGAAGATTCTTCTCTCTTATCTATTTCTTCAACGGAAGAGAAAGACAACGAAGGAAAGACACGCGATACAATGTCTACCAGAGATACAAAGACACCTTCTTTCGATTTCTCAGCAGGGGGAGAAGAAAGAGAAGGTCTACAGAAGAATGATAGAAGAGGAGATATTTCAGAAGAAAGAGAGGAGAAAGAAAGAAAGGAGGAAGACACATGGACTGCAAAAAGAATTCAGTCATGTATGGCTAAAGATCTTTTGAAGGTGTATGCACACCTGGATTTGCGAGGTGTATGTACACTTGTAGGTTCGTGTGTTATACTTCGCCAAAGTGAGGAAAACCTAGGAAAACTTTTGCAATCTTTTCGCCGGATTCTCTCGCCTTGTCTTACAGGATATCTTTTACATGAACTTCCCTTCTCCTCTTCAATCGATCATAAGAAAGAAGGAGGAGGTGTACATACACCTGAGACAGCTGAACCGATACCTAGTCCGATGAAGAAAGAACGAGGTGTATATACACCTGAAAGACGTGGGGAACAGTCTATTCCTTTGAGAGATTCATTCGCCTCTTTTCCTTCTTCTCCAACTTCTTCGCAGGATACAAAAAGTGATCTAAACACTCCCTCTCCTGTCTCGCATCAAACGAAGGAGCGGAAGGCGGGGAAGGAGGCCTACTACCATCGAAAAGCTTATAGAAAGGTCCAGAATGGAGAACACCTCATTCCTGTCTCTATGGAGGAAAAACGATTGAAGATCTTTCTAAAGAATGATATAGAAGAATTAAAGAAAGAAACAAAAGAAGGAGAAGAGGAAGAGAAAGAAATCTTATCTTCTTCTCTGTGGATTTTCTCTTTAGCAGGTGACACTCTACATGAGAAGAATCCGCTGTATATACACCTGCTTCGTTATGCCGTATCTCTTACAGAGAAAGAACACTTCTCCTCCTTCCTTTCTTCTTCTTCTTCGTCTGCTTCTTCTACGATCGGCGGAGACATTCGTTGTTCCAAGCCGCATATAGATGCATGCGTCGATGCTTCAAAGAGACAATCGACAGCTTCATGGAGCAATCAAATTTATCAAGCTGTCTTAGCACTTGCATGCAATGAACGAAAAACGACTATTCTCCCTTCATCAGCTCCCTCAGACTCTCTTTCTTCTTCTTATTCTTTCCATCTCCCCCGTCGCCGTCCTCTTTCTCTTCCTTCTTCTTGTTCTCTCTCTTCTTCTCCTTCTCCCTCTTCTTCATTCTCTTCCAATTCTTCTTCTCCTTCCAATTTCTGTCTTTCTCCTCCATATTATGATATCCTTCAGATTACTCAAGATCCTTCCTTAGACGAAGCCTTCAAGAGATGTCTGGAGAAGCTCTCGACCTCTTCGTCGATTCTCAGCCACTTAAAATGCCACGGCCCTTATACAACTGCATCGACACCTTCGAGACTTCAGGAGAAAGTTGAAGAGATTCTGAAACCCATGCTAGATCTTCGTTATGTGTCTATACACCGGGAAGTCTTTATCGATCCCCTAGGTATCTTTGTTGATATCCTTCTTGAAGATAAAAGAGACAACACACTCTTTCTTCTTGAAGTAGACGGTCTCTCTCACTTCGTCTCTCTTCGCTATAAGTCCATGAAAAGATTTCTCGATAAGGAAAAGTCTAGCTCTTCTTCTTCTCTTCTTTCCGAAGCACAAGAAAACGCAGAAGGAGAAAAGAATTGCCTCTTCAACAGAGAAGGAGAAGAAAGGAAAGAGAGAGAAGAAGAAGATGGAGATGATAGCGTAAGCGAAACAAGAGGTAATAGGAGGAACTTAATGCCTGAGAATGATAGAAAGAAGAAGGAAGAGAAAGTGCCTAGAGAGAGGTGTCGTTTGAATGAGAAAAGTGATAGCGAAAGATCTGTAAGGAAGCTTCGAGAGAGATATACATCAAGTCGAGGTGTACATCCAGTTGAAGTGAGTTATCTACCTACGCAACAAACCATTTTCAAACATCGGCTTATAAACGAATTCCTCCTCCTCTCTTCTTCAAGAGACAGAATTGTCCTTTTCATTCCGAAAACTTCTCTTCATTCATCTCCCTCTTGTCGCACCTCTCACACACATCTTCAGCTACATAGTCAAGATTCTCCTATATCTTCTTCTCCTTCTCTCTCTTCTCCTTCTTTCTCTGTATCTTCATTTGCATCTCCTTCTTCGTTTTCTTTTATTTCTATACCATTCTATGAGCTTCCGCCCTATCAGTCTGTAGAGAAGTCCATCAAGTGGATGAGAGATATCTTACCTCCTTCTCTCATGCTAAGGCGCGTCCCTTCTCAATCTTCAGTCTGTGTCTCTGACTACCGAGAAGGTTGCTTCAGGAAAGAGAAAGAAGAACAGGAGGTTCAAAATAGAATACAACTCCAGCACAAGAAGAAGAAGAAGACGGAGAAGAAAATGACAAGCAAAAAAGACACAGAGAGGGAAAGCCTCTCAAAGAAAGTCACGTCTTCTTCATCTTCTTCTCTTTCTTCTCCACCACCACCTCCTTCTTCTTCTTCTTTATCTTTATCGTTGGCTTGTCATGCGAAACGTGAGCTCCATGGCCAGCCTTTTAGGTATTTCGATACGAAGGAGTGTCAGGAGAAATCTTCTTCTATGTCCTCTGTTCTCTCTTCTTCTTCATATTCTTCATCTTCTTCTTCTTCTCCTCTTTGCATCTCTGACGAAAGACAGAAGGGAAAGACTCCGCAGAGAGGTTCTCAAAGCAGATCTTTCATTACAGTAAGGCATAGGACATCCAAGATCTCTTCTGTCTCGCTTCTTCCTTCCTCGATACCTCCCTCTCTATCATCTCTTTCCTCACATCTTCTTCTTTCTTCTTCTTCTTCTTCTCTTTCTTCTCTCTCTCCCTTCTACCGGAAGGAAAGTGCGAATTCAAGAGACTCTTCTTTCTCTCTCTTCTTCTTTTCACGTCATTCTACCAGAAACTGTCTCCTTTCGAGTTCTCTTTCTTCTTCGAGATCTCCACATCTTCCCCTTCTATCAGACAAGAGAAATGTCTTCTTCATTCACACACACCCTCGGCCTTCTTTTTCTTCTTCGCCGTCGTTGTCTTCCGAAAGATTCCAGAGAAGTGGATCGAACTCTTCACATATTCCCAGAAAGAACAATAGGTTTGTCTCTCCATTCGTCTTCTTCTCGATCTCTCCTTCCCGTCTTTCACCTTCGTACCGAAAAGAAGAAAGAGAAGAAGAAGAAAGAGAAGAAGAAGAAAGAGAAACAAAGAAAGGAAAGGAAGGAGGAGAACTAGAAGGGTTTAATCTTAGCCCTCTGCTTCTTCATCGCCACTTTCAATCGCATCGATTTCTTTCTCCTTTGATGGATTCTTCCAAAGAAAAAGAAGAAAAAAAACAGACTGAGAAGAAGCATGTAGAAAGAGGAGAGGTCTCTTCGTCTCCTTCTTCTTCTTCTTTATTCTTGTTGTCATCTCTCTCTTCTTCGACTTCTCTTCCGTCTTTCTTCAGGAGAAAGACTGCAGAAGAGAAAGAAGAGCAGATCTACCTAAGGTACCTAGAGAATAATATAGAAGAAAGAGAAGAAGAAGGAGAAAGAGCAGAAGAAGAAGAAGAAGAAGAAGAAAGAGGAGAAGATCACGATGAACGTTCTTGTCTCAAGAAGAAAGAAGAAATCGAAGAGAAAGAAAGGATCAAAAGCACTCTTCTTGAAGATCCTGAAAATAATGGAGATACCTCTTCTTCCTCTCTTTCTCCTTCTTCTTCTTCTTGTTCTTCCTCTCCTTCTTCTTCTTCTTCTTGTTCCTCTCCTTCTTCTTCTTCTTCTTCCTCTCCTTCTTCTTCTTCTTCTTGTTCCTCTCCTTCTTCCTCTTCTTCTCTGTATGAAAGAGAGAAGAGAGAAGTGCGTACATCAGAAGAGCTCTCAGCGCCTCCAGATGTGTTGTGCTTGCATGGAGAGAGAAAGAAGAAATCGAAGATGAGGGAGAAGAATAGGCTCTATTCGTGGCGGTCTATATTAATGGAGAAGCACTTCCTTCAGCTTTATGAAACTTTCTTAGAGAAACCTTGTAGATTTCCTCTCCATCTTCAATGGCTACACGACGTCTCTATGAAGCAACGTGAAGAGAATCTTCATCTTCTTCTTTTTCTTCATTCTCTTTATCTTTCTCGGCACCAAGAAGATTTGCATGTACAGCAGCAAAAGAAAGAGGGAGAGGAGAGGTCTTCCTATAGCCAGCATAAAGATCAAGAAGAAGAGAAGAAGCTCTTCTTCTCTCCTAAAGAGGTGTCTTCGTATCATCGTGTTCCATTCTCGAGTATATCTATGGATCAGAAGGATTTCCTTTTAAGTGATAAGAAACTCAGGATAGATCAGAAGATTCGATTCAAGATAGAAGAAGATCTCTTGAAACAATGTCTACCTGGCGGGTGTATATACACCGTCGCCTCGATGAAAGATCCTCGGCTCTTCTTTTTGGCTGCATGCCCTCCTAATCAATCCGTACTCCAGCATTTCTTTCAGGTTATCTATGAAACGACTTTATATCAAGATGAGAATCTTGTCTATCTTCCTTCTTCTTTCTCTCGAGTAGCTAAAATGAAGAAGGAGAAGAGTCGAGAAGAGGAGAAAACAGATGAAAGAAGAAAGAGAAGAGAAGAAGAAAAGAATGAAGAGATATCTCATTCTACCGCAGCAAACAGTCATGAACCTCTTGCTAAACCTTTCAGTCATTTTAAGTCGACTCATATATCTGAGGTGTATAGACACCCGAGGTACAATATCCTAACAGGCCAAACATTGCATGCAGGGAGATACGGCCATAGCCGAATAGCTCGATGGATTTCCTCCTCGATTCACAACGACAACTTCAGAGATTTACTTCTCTATCCTCTAGAAATTCTACCTTTTCATATCCACAGAGAAAGGTCTTCTCTTTCAGCTCCTCCCTCCTCTTCTTCTCTTCACGGCACCCATCCAGAGTCTTCTTCTTTTTCTCTTCTCGATAATAAGATGAATGTCCCAACGGAGAGAGAAAGAAAAGAAAGAAGATTACCTTTCAAAGAAATCGCTACGCATCGATTAGATAGATGGCAAGAGATTCTGCAAGATCCCTTTAAGTAGATGTGTTCCTAGAGAGGATGGATGAAGAAAAGAAGAGAGACGAAAAAGACAAGATTCCTAGGTCTTTTGACTTTCCATGAAAGAGAAGAAAGAAAACGAGAGAGAGAGAGAGAAAGAGAAAGAAAGCAATGCATATGAATGGAGAACGTAGATAGATAGATAGATTAAAGATAGAGAACACATAGAGACAGAAGAATTCCATTGACTAGCTTTATCTTAAAGCCTTCTGCCTTCCTCTTCTTCTGGCACATTCATTACATGAACTTCTTCTTAGAGGAAATGTGTTCGGTTTCGATTCTTTCTATTCATCTGTCTCGAGTTCTTTTCCTTTTCTATTCTACTCCTTCCATCCGTTAATTTCTATCTATCTTTCATCTATCTATCTATCTGGAGGCTATCTGTCTATCTTCATTCTAAATCTCTAGTCTCTCTATTTATTTATTTAGTTAGTTGTGGATCGCAACTTCTTTCTTCATCTCTGCCTACCCTACGGCAATCGATCTTCTTTCTCACTCTTTCTTTCTTTTTCTTCTTCTTGTTCAAGTCATCTTTCTCTCTCTCTGCTTCTCTGTTCTTTTCTCTTTCTCTTACGTCCAAAGAATCTGAAGCCCCACTTCTTCTGTATCTTGCTTTCTCCGAATAGAAACCGATCTCGCAGGATTCTCGTGTCTATACATCGGAGCTTAGATCTCCCCTCTATACCCTATACATCTACTGTGTACATACACCGCCATTCTAGGTGTCTGTGTAAACATGTATCTTTCAATGAATAGGTAGGTGTATGTACACCGAGATTTAAATGCCTACAAAGAGAGAGTGATGTGTATAGATGTGTATGTGTAGTGCGTGTGACTCTGTAGGAATCTCTGTGCCTATGTACAAGAAGATGAAAGGAAGGGCAAACCAAATCGAAAGCGAAAACGTTCTCTACCACTCTATCACGCTTGTCAATCGTGAGCTATACATGCACATATATCTATATCTATATATCTATATATATATAGATATCTATGTATGACGTCGCCATCGTGATCGGGTATCTCCTGAAGTCCCATGAGATTTATTCTCTCTCTTTCTCTCTTTGTCTATCCAAACTTTTAAAGTCCTTCTTCTTCTTCCTCTCTTGGCAAGTCGCCTTTCGTTCTTTTCTTTCTCTTCTTTCTTTTTTTGCCTTTGTCTGAAACACGCGGATGGCGTAGACTGGACAACGACCTCTCCCTTCTTTCAAGATAATAAGCATCCAAGTGAAAGAGGCCAGAGAGAAGAAGATAGAGAGATAGATAGACAGAGAGAGAGAAAGCAGAGAGAAAGGAGAGAGAAGGAACGCAGGAGGAAGAGGGACAGTTGGGTCTTCTTCTTCAGAAGTTTGTATCTTCCATTGCTAATGCGACCGACACCATCTTCTTCTCTGTGTTTATCTCTCTCTTCTCCGAACGTTTGAAAAGAATGAAAAGACGAAGAAGAATGAAACAAAGAAAAGAAAAGGAGAGAAAAGAGAATGAATGGATGAGGGAATACATAAACAAATCTCATCCATTCATTCATTCCTTGAAAAGAGAGAGAGAGACTTCATTCAAACCCCCTTCTCATTGGGACCTTCCCCCTATTCTGTTTCTATCTCTCTATAGCCATAATACACAATATACTGTCCAGGTAGAGGCAGCCTGTGTGTCTCTATGGAAGTGTCTCGTGAGACATACACAGACATACATACACAGACATACATATACATATACATACATACATACATACATAGACATACATACATATACATACATACATAGACATACACAGACATACATAGACATACACAGACATACATAAATACATGCATTAAGGAACCTGCTGTGCAAGAACCTCGCCTCTTATCAGCACGATCCTCTCTACACGTACTTCGCATATGGCTACATACTACATACATGCATATCTATGTCTATAGAAACCTATCTATGTATATATATGCATAAACAGAGAGAGAAAGAGAGAGGCGATTCCTGTGTGGGGCGTGTCTCTTTGTCTGTGAGGGGGGCGCTGGAGGAAGAGTTTAGTAAGGAGTGAGAAGAGACAGGCTCATCGTAGTGACTCCATCAGATTAAAGAAGAAGACGAAGAGGAAGAAGAAGAAGAGGTGCTGTGGCCTTTCATATCGATACAGGTCTTGATCTGGGACTTCAGATACTTCGCCAAGCTTGTATTGATGAACGTCAAATGACCTCCTAACAAAGAAGAACGCAAAAGAAGAGAGAAAGAGAGAAAGAGAAAGAAAACGGAAGGTGATTTGAGTGTATCTATCTATTTATCTATACCTGTCAAACAAGATGTAGAGAAGGAGAGAGAGGGAGATAGATAGATCGAGATATAGAGGGATAGATGGAAAAATGAACGGATTGAACGGAGGACTTGTTTAGATTATCTCTCGTTCTTCTTCTTTTTTCTTTGCCTCTTCTAGTGACCCCCCCCTATAGCAGTAGATATTTCGACCGAGGTAGTATAGACACCGCTAGAGTAATAGATAGATCGTTTAGAGATCAATACAGCAAGGCAGATAGACTACAGATAGATTCCAGATAGATACGCAGGTGTATATACTCGAGAGTTCCTCAGTAAGCCATCGAGAAGATAAGAGAGGAGGAAGAAAATTTAGAGAAGAGATAGAAATAGCAGTTTGTCCTAATGCTAGCGGCCTGCCCCTGTCCTATGTAGAGAAGTAGAAGAAATTAGCTTTGACGTGTAGAGAGAGAAGAAGAGAAGAATAATCACGTCTTCTACAAGACTGTCTTCTTCTCCTCTTCTATTCTCTCTTCCTCGGCATCGTCTTCTTCGTTGCCTCCCCTCTCTCACTCGAACTTCTGCCTGTCTGTCTTTCCTTCTTCCCCCTTTATCACTCTTTCTTTCTTTCCTTCCAACGAGCTTTTCCCGCTCTGAATCAGCTACTACAGATGCATCTACACCCTTCTACCTCTTCAAGCATATATATATATATATAGATAGCTATATAAATCGATATATATATTTATCTGTATATCTATATACACGCCCTGTTACCTGGTAGAAGATAGTGCAGAACCAACAGAATAGCGTCCGGTCGTTTCGCGAGCTGAAAAGATAAAAACATGCATGCATGCATGCACGCCTAGGCATCCCCCCCCGAGCATCGACATCCTCATCGCTGTGACACATGTTTGACTGAAGAAAGAAAGGCAACCGAAGATGAAAGAAGCTTTAGAAAGAAGGAAAAGGAAGTGAAAGGAGGAGGGAAATAAAGAAGGGACAAGTATAGCAAACAAGCGACGATAGAAAGAAAGAAAGGCTCCTTTGAAGCGAAAAGACAAAGAAAAAGATAGAGGGGCTTCATGAAAGAAGCTAGAGCAAAGAGAGAAC
>NW_027152911.1:0-130 GCF_002600585.1 Cystoisospora suis
AGAGACGGTTAGGTATGTTGGGTTATATGTAGTGTGTATGCTGTATAGATACTCTCTATAGACATGTGGGCCGTTGTATTGTCCTCGATGCCCTCACACCTATATCTACTTAGATATCTATCTATCTATC
>NW_027152911.1:447-1613 GCF_002600585.1 Cystoisospora suis
CTTTAATCTATCCTTAATCTATTTATCTATCTATATGAATCTGTGGGTGTGTATGTTTCGATGTGTGGATATCTCCATAGACGTACTTCGTATCCATTCATGTTCATGATGTATATCTATATGTATCTGCACATAACTATATGTAGGTATTGACATACGTATGGATGATTTATGTATGTCCACTGTACGTAACTCTATGCATGTAAAGATACGTCGAGATACCGCTGTAGATCTGCATGTATGTATGTAGATATGACTAAGTCTGTATTTTGCGTGGATGGAGTGTGGAAGTCTTGTTTTGCATGCGTCAGGGAGATCCTTCATCTTCATCTTCTTCTCCTCCCCCTGCGTGTGAATTTAAAGAAGAAGAAGAGGAGGAAGATTTTGATCTCTACGAAGGTATTGTGGAAGACAATAGCTCTATCACGTCTGGTAGATATCTTCCCCCGCCCCCCCCTTCTTCTTCTTCTTCTCACCTTCGTCTCGATGCGACTCGATTTCCTTCTTCACATGGTCTCGATGCAAAACAAGAAGGCGAATCTCTTCGTCTTGTAAAGAAAGGAAGAGAAGAAGAAGAGAGAGAGACCAGTCATGAGGAGCTTCATCTCCACCATGAAAGATCACAAGAAGAAGAGCGGACTGGTCGCCTTCCACAACCCACTCCCCCCCAAAGCTCTTCTTCTTCTCCTTGTTCTCCTCTTTCTTCTTCTTCTTCTCCCCTCTCGTCTTCGATGTCTTCTCTTCTTCATCAAAGAAAGGATGACGAAGATGAAGAGGAAGATGAACAAGAAGAAGAGACACTTGCTATTACAGGCGGCGCAGTAGGGGGAGAGCGTCTCTCGGGAAAGCCTGGAGATCTCTCTGTAGAAGCTCAAGCATATACGACGACTCCTGCTACGACACCTTCTTCTTCTTCTTTATGGAGTGTAACCTTTCCAAGTCATGCAGGAGCTACGGCCGTTATCAGCCCGCATAAATACAATAGCCGTCATAGTGGTACCAGTACTAGTAAGAAGAGCTCGAGCTATCTCTCTCATCATTCTCACTTCTATCAAAAGAAGACCCACAGAACGAGACTAGGAGATACTGCTGCTGGTCTCTCCGATGTCTCTTCTTTGAATGGGTCTTTGCAGAGAAGTAGTGCTTCTTCTTCTTCTTTTGCGGGG
>NW_027152911.1:1863-17736 GCF_002600585.1 Cystoisospora suis
AAAGAGAGAATAAGAAAGAAAGATAGAAAAGAATTGTCAGATGAAGAGAGAAAAGGAAATTGCAGTGAAGCCATCAAGAAGAGACAGAGAGATAGATAAAAAGCAGATAGATAGATAGATTAAAGATCGATAGAGATAGATGAAAGGCAGATAAGTAGGGAGGTTGATGATAGATAGGTGTTGTATAGACGAGAGGGGGCAGAGTATTATATAGGAACAGTGGATGAAAGAGTAAATGTACAATAGGTCTGTCTGTCTATCTCTTCTTTCTTTCTTTCTCGTCAGCAAGAATGAATATCTTCTCTTCTCTCTCTTCATACACATGTCTATTCTTCATCTCTCTATATGTACGAATCCTGTGTGTATGTCTATGTATGTATGCCTGTGTGTTCGTGTCTCTCTATATCTAGTGTAGCAAGCCTGGAAGGACTTCTTGTCCACGTGTATTGGAAGTCGATACTTGACGGCTTATCTACATATGCATTTACATGCATAGATACAAAGCTATATATCCATCTCTCTCTCTCTAGTGTATAGATCAATACGTATACATATCTATATATATATATATGTATATATGTATGTGGATGTATATATGTATGTGGATGTATGTATGGGCTGTATTTGTTTGCATAGAATTGAGTGTGAATAGAATGGAGTGCATGCACGCCTATGCATTCTCTCGAAAATTCTTCTTCCTCTTCTTCGCTTTCTTTTCCTGACTAGGAAGGAGAAGAAAGAAGGAGGAAGGAAAAGAGGAAGACTACTCGTTTCTATCCCCTCGCATACATCTCTCTCTCTCTCTTCTTTCTTTCTTTCCTTTTTCTTTCTTTCTTTCTTTCTTATGACTTATCTTCTTTCTTCTTCTTGTCGTGTGTATGTTAGGTCTCCCACTGTTCTTTGCTCCTCCTCCTGAGCTAGCTCCTCTAGTTTGGACATCTCAAGAAGAAGAAGAAGGAGGAGGAGAAAATGGTGAAGAAGAAGAAGAAGGAAAGAATGAGGAGAAGAGAAAGTCAAAGAAGCAGATCTCTCCCCCTGTACTGCTCTTATCACGACTCTCCATAGTAAGCAGAACAGAGAAGGACAGAAACGAAAGATATATGGAGAAAGAGAGAGGAAAGAAAAGAGACAAGAAGAAGAAGACGAGCGGAAAGACACACCTGTATTCATGCATACATCTCTTTATGAATACATATCGTATCTTATTTAGAATGTGACGTAGAGCGGAGAGAAAGAAAGAGAGATAGAGAGAGACAGGGGCATTTCTTCTTCTTCTTTCTCTTCATCTCCTCCTCCATCTGTCTTCTTCTTTCCGTCATCCTGCTGTAGATTCTTTTGTACTTCTTCTTATCTTGGATCGACCTCTCTCTCGATCTTTCTTCCTGTATTCTGCGATGAATCTATCAATCTCTCTCTCTCTCTCCATGGTCTTTCTTCTTTTCTCCTCTCTCTTGAGTTAGGTTTTTTCTTTTCTTCTTCTTCTTCCTCTTTTCGTCCGTAGTGTGTCTCACGCCATTCTTTCCACGGATAGCTTTTCTATCGCTCTCCCTCTACCATTCCTTCTACTGTAGCTCTATCGCCCTTAAGTCCCCCTCCTCGCATCTCTATCTATCCTAACACCTTCTATCTACATACACGTCAAGTCACATATAGCTCTATACACGACGCCTCTATGTCGTGTGCCTGCTAAATCAAGACATGACTATCTAGATACAGGTAGATACAGATAGAGATAGATCCGTGATAAGAGAGAGAGAGAGAGAGAGAAAGTGTATCGATAGATAGCTATTGCTCGAGTCACGAGACGCGGTGTAGACGCACATCACATATTTGAAGAGACAGCACTATGTACATAGAGAGAGAGAGAGAGTTTTCTCTTTCTTTCTCTTCGTCTTTCTTTCTCTTTCTTTCTTTCTTTCTCTTCATCTTTCTTTCTTTCTCTTCATCTTTCCTTTTTGGTGTGGTTCGTTTGTATTCTTCAGTGGCTTACAGACGTCAGTGTGAGAGACGCAGCGACGACTTCCTGCGGACGTGTGCGAGCCATTCGAATTCTCACATCTCCTTACGATGGAAAATCTACCGGGTCAGCTGCTCTCTTCCCCTATCTATCTATCTATCTCTCTGTCTATCTATCTATCCATCGTTATTCTCTCTGTCTATCTCTCTCTCTATGTATCTCTATCTATCTATTCAACTATTTCTTTCTTTCTTTCGTTCTTTTTACGGCTTATGAGGTGTGTGTTTCTCTTCTTCTTTCTTTTTCTTCTTCGTGTGTATGTGTGTGCCTTTGTTTCTTCCATACATTCGTGGATCTGCTGATCGGGTGATGAGGGGAAGAGAAGAAGAAGAAGAAAGGAAAAAAGGATTTCTATGGAGTAGAGAGAGAGAGGGTCGTAGCGATGTGTTCATGAATGGGGTGGTGACTGCATTTTCTTTTCGTACTCCAGAATATACGTCGACCTATATAGAGAGAGAGAGATGTAGACAGATAGATAGCTATACATACGCAGAGAGAGAGACAGAGAGGTAAAGAAGGTGAGATAGAGGTAGTCTTCCTTGTGTCTTACACTCCTTCGCCTTCTTCCGGCTTCTGTCCCTTTCTTTCTTCGTTTTCTGTCTCGTGAGGAATCTTTCTCGACACTGTGTCTATAATGCCTAACTGTTTTAATCTGTCTCTCTTCTGTCTATCTGTCTGTCCATCCTTCCATCGACATGTATATAATCTTCTTTCTCTCTTTTCTTTCTTTTCTTATCTCTTTCTTCTTCTTCTTCATGTGCTTTTGTGTGTCTTAGGCTGGGTTTACTGCAGTTCACACGGTCTGCGGACGCGGAACGAGCTGTACATACACTCCCCGCTGCGTAAGCAAACAGTCGCCTCCTAATCCTCCTCCTCCTCCTCGCCGATCGAAAGAGAGAGACAAAGAGTCACACAGAGAGATAGATCAAAGATGCATTTATAAGAAGATAGAGAGACTAAGATAGATGAATAGATAGATAGATAAAGGTAGATAGCTAGATAGGAGAAGAGAACGAGGGAGGGGGAGACAAAGAGTGAGACAGGGAGAGACATTAAGGGGATGAAGAGATATAGAAATTGAGAAGGACAGAAAGAAAGGAGATAGAGATAGAAAGGTGTTAATGTGGAGTACGTGTATGGAATGAGGAAGATCAAGGGAGGGGGAGAGGCAGGCAAAGTGTGAGAAAGTGTGTCTGTGTGTTTCTCTCACTTGTCTAAGAGATGAATCAGAAAAGCTTGTTCTTCTTCTTCTCCTTCTTTCTTTTTACTTTCCTCTTCATTCTGAGAAGAAGAAGAAGAGGGACAGTTTCTTCTGTATGGGTTGAAAGGCTTGTAGATAGGAAGTAAGCAGACGGTGTGGAGTGCTCTTTCCCTTTGCATCTCCATGTGTTGAACCTAGGATAGACGTAAACCTAAACAGGCGGCCGATTCTTATGATGACCCTCACCTTCTTCTTTCTGAACTTTCTCATCTCCCTCTCTTCAGCTTCCCCTCCTTTCTAATCTTTCTTATCTCTTTCTTTTCTTTCTTTCTTATCTCTTTCTTTCTTATCTCTTTCTTTCTTTTCTTTCTTTCTTTTGTGTGTTAGACTTCAGAGTAAGCAAGAGGGGTTTGCGAGTACATCGGTGGTCGCTGCAGTTCTCCCCTCTGCGATAGCTGAAGCTCTCGATCGTGTTGAATCGACAGACAAAGGGGGGAGTGGAGGTGTACACTGGACCCGGGGAGGAGAAATCCCTAGACATTTGGTAAGCGAAGCGCAATGGCGATTTATATCAAGGCTACAGACTTCTCTACGCACTTCCGTCTCGTGCTTCTGAGAGAACAGCAAAGCTTTCACATGATGTGTATACTACGATGCAGACAGAGAGAGAGAGAGAGATGGATAGGCGGATATGGATATCTTCTGGCATGCATCTATTTAGAGAGATATCTCTGCTCGAAAGGTGTTAGAAGATGTTGATCTATCTGTCTTCAATCTATCTATCTATCTCTCTCTATCTGTCTTTCTTTAATCTATCTATCTATCAGTCTTTCTTTAATCTATCTATCTTATTTTATCTATCTATCTTGAGTCTCTTTATGTTGTAGTGTGTGTGTGTTGTATTTTTGCTTGTGTGGTTTTATACTTTGGGGTGTATGTACAGCTGGAGAAGATTTTTGCATTCGCCAATCAGCCTGTCCCTTGTGATAAGACGTCTAAAATCCCAGCCTCCTGGTCGACAGGCGCGGCTTCTACAGGCGGCCAGGAGGTCTTATTAAAGAATGTCTCTGACGCAGTTAACAATGAAGAAGAGGGAGAAAGAGCGATAGAAGGAGAAGGAAGAGCAGGCGTAAAGAAAGCGATAAAAGAAGAAGACCTTCAGCTTCATTCTCTTCGTCAGGGGGGAAGAGGAGGAGGAGAAGAAGAAGAAGGAGATATTAGAGAGAAGAAGAGAAGAAGAGACGAAGAAGATCAGGACGGAGAAGAAGAGGGAAAACAACCGGAGCTTCTGGATTCACTTGGAGCAGCTAGAACGCTGTATGTACACCTCATATCTCATCTTCCCGCCGCTTTCTATACAATTTATCTCAAACAGTGTTGAGAGCTCTTCTTATTATGATGACTGTCTATCTTTAGTCTATCTATCTATCTATCTTCAATCTATCTATCTTCTATCCATTTATCTTTCTATCTCTCATCTGTATATATCCATCCTTGATGTATCTGTAATCTATCTTCTTCGTCTTCTTTGTCTCTTCATGTCCTTTGAAATATATTCTATCTCCATACGGATGCCTGGCTGTTGTTCTCCCCGGTCAGGTATCTCCTTCCACCCCTTGTATGATCTAGACACCTATCTCGTCTTCTCTATTTTTGATCCTTATGAGCCTCTTCTCCTCTCTCTTTCAACACAACGACCTTATGTGAACGCTGCTTCCATCTCCTCAGTAGGGATCCACTATTGAGGAATTCTAGACAGATAGATAAATAGATTAAGGATAGATAGATCAAAGATAGATAGATGAAGATCTATGGGTAGATGCCCATTTTTTTAGGTGACGCCGATGTTGATGTGTGAGGGGGCATGCTTTGGGTGTTTTTTCTTCTTGTGTATTGTTGTGTATGTTTTAGATCTTCGTTCTGCTTTAGAAGAGACAGACTATGGCTCATTCATGCAAGATGAACCTCTCCCTTTAGCTGTGCCTACAATCTCTCAAAAGTGCAGAGAAAAAATGGCAGATGAATTCCGGTAAGTGGGGGGACATCTATCTCTCTTTCTTGAAAAGAACATCTCTATCTCTCTCTCTCCCTTCCTCACTTTCTATTCCGTCTCTCCCTCTTCTTATTGTTGTATAGCGTTCTAATAGACGATATTTTTTCCTCCAAGGAAAGAGAATGAAGAAGCCTCAGGGTGTGTTTTCTTTTTTGTTTAAGAGAGGAGAGATGCAAGCGAAATGGGGGGAGGAAGCGCAGGTCCAAAGTTGTTTTTTTTTTCCAAATCGATACTCCACCCTCGACTCTCTCTGTATACATAGATATCTATCTACGCAGATATGTGTCGATACACATGCAAAATTCTCTTTCACAACATACTCAGCTCGACTTTGCGTCCATCACACCTCCTATCACGAGTATTACTCCTCCTGTGTTACATCTATATGTATCTATATATATCTATATATTTATTTATACATCTTTGTCTACATACAATGTCTGTAGATACCCGTATCACTATTGTATGTGTGGACATGGTTATCTCTCTCTATATATATATATATGTATGCATTGGCATCTGGAGAAACGCAATGAGGAAGGAACGAGGAGTGAGCGGGGGGTGTGGGATTGTCTTAGATGGTAGGTAATAGAGTGGATGTTTTGTGAGTTAGATGCTTTGCTGGGTCATCTGTCCTTCAGATGAGGTCGTTCTATGCAATGCACGGAGGCATGATGTACCAACTGGGAACTGTAGACTTTCCCTCTCTCTCTTCACGTTGATAGATAGAGAGATAGATGAAAGAAAGAAAGAAAGATAGATCTAGATAGATAGATAGGACGCGTCTATTCTTGTGTACATGCGGATCGAGTTACATGCATGCAGTGTTCCTCTCTCTCAAGAGTGATGGGAGAATCTCACCTCGTCTTCTTACCCGTCAGATTTTGATAGATAGCTTTATAGTCTGCGTCGGTACAGTCTATGTATTCGTCATTCATTCTCGTGCTTTCCGATGAACGAGGAAAACGTCTCTCTCTCTCTCTCTGTCGTTATCTTGTTTTTCTTTTCTTCTGCTTTAGACACATGCGGTCTCAAGCATATGAACCTCTCGGCACCTTCCTCGACTTCATTGCGTAAGGCTCTCCCTTCTCGCCCGCTCTCTACAAACGTGTACATACATCTATATCTGTATTTCTCTCTCCACATATACATACATATATATATAGAGAGAGAGAGAGAGAGAGACATACACAAGTATGTCCCGTGTGTATGTACATGTACGTATGTATATATATATATATATATAACCTACGTGCATTCCTTCCTGGTAAAGAAGCGCGTCTGTATATTTCTAGTGTGTGTGTATCACTTGGGAATTCAGTTTGATGTCTTAGTATTGCTCCTCCTCTCATGCCCGCTATGACTACTTCCCTCATGTTTCTTCACGAGGATGTTGTATAGTGCTCTCTCGAGTCCTACTGTCTGCTTAAGCGTGGAAGTGCATGCAGAAGAAACGAGCGGGCATCACTGCGTCTCGACCATGTCTGGATATCACACAGTGTGTCTACCTTTCCATGCTGTAAGAGCTTTTTCTTCTTCCACATGACGTCGCATGTAGCTATGAGATATAAGTCTACTTATGGTATGTATTTGTAAATAGATATAGATACATGTCAATACATCGGAATACCACAGATATGTGTGTATACGCAAGTATCTACATATGTGTGTTCGTATATGTATGTATGTATGACTTGTGCTGAAGTGGCTGGCGTGATGTGTTGCTTCACCGTTTTTCCATAGTGGCTGTATCTATTGTAGAAGGACAGCTTTTTCCTCTCTTCTCTCTTTCAAGCGGCCTCTCATTTTAGGCCAAATACCTCTGCATGCATTGGTTCCATCTGTCCCTGTCTCTACGACTCTCCGGAGATGTACATGTACATTTCACCCTATCTATCCGCATATATATATATATATAGCAGTAGCTGCAAACGAGACACATACTAGAGTGTATATCTCTATGCTTCCCTACTCCTCGCCTTCTGCGTGGGGTCTCTTTGCGATGGCATCATAGATGGATGTAGGCTTTTTACTTTCTTGGAGGCCTAAGCTACTTGTACACCTTATGAGGTGTACATACACCTACGTAGAAATTCTTTCTCCTACATGTCTTGGAGAAAGATGTAGAGGGCGCGCATGAGGACACGCATGTACATACATATCTGCTTGTTCGTTCTTCTTATATGTACGACGGTCATCTTCCTATGCTAAGACCCATTATTTACTTCACTTTCTTCGTACTTGCGGGGAGATGCGTCTCTTATCAAGCTCACATAGATACAAGACTCTATAAAGGTCTATCGGAGAACGTATATCTGTATATCTATATCTATATATCTATATATGTGTGTATATGTTTGTGAATACATGCAAGTGTGCATGCGGTTGTTGTTTGTTGCTAGGACGGAGAAGATGATTGATAACGTAGTAGGACTCATCCAGGGAGCCTTAAATAGAAAATCGGCACATGAACTTCTAGCAAGAGTCGACCCCATGGGATACTTCCAGGTACTCTCCTTCTCCTCTTCCTTTTGTGATGTGCTTCTTTCTATGAAGACCGCTTCCTCTTTCTGTTTCTTCTACATCGAAGATAGATCAAAAAGCACCTCCAGCCCATTCTCTCCTTACGAAGATAGATAGATAGATAGACTGAAGGTAGATAGATAGATAGAGAAAGGGGGAGCTGCTAGAGAGGAAGGAGATAGCTTATGGTTGTGAGGTAGAATGGGGCCGAGTCCATTTCTTCCCATGTCGAAAGAGAGGCTATAATGCAGTCCCCTACTGTTCTTTTTCTGTACCTATAGACATCTCTTAAGACAGAGAATGATCAGATGGCCGTGTGCGATGTAGACTAGATCTCCAAATCATGCGAGCTTCATACGACACGTGCAGTGCCCCATTCACCGCTTTGTGTGACGGGTATGTATATCTGTATAGATACAGATGTGAAGGGCATATACATATATATATGTATATATAGATATATATACGTATAAGGGATATGTCGTTCAGGCATTGAAGTGTATACACTGCGGCTAGCTGTGATCTCCCTTTCTTCTTGATAGCACTGAAAGTCCCATATCATTCCTTCTCCCATTTTTCGCAAGCATTTCTTCTCTCTCTCTGTGAAACAGTTCGCCTCTTTGTCTGTTGACTGAAATAGAAGGGTTTTTCTTTTCAATCCTTCTTGCTCGTCGTCTCTATCGAGAGGCAGTTGTATTGGTAGGACCAGTAAGAGAGAGACATTGATATGACCTTGCTGAAGTGTCATGTACCTAATGCATGTCTTGCATCTCCATACGTGTACTTATACATATACACACGTACATACATATCCATACATACGTAACATATTCATACATACACATTCATATATAGATAGATATATAGTTTGATACCTACATATTACTCGTACGTACGGAGATCTCCTCGATGATCTTTCTTGGTATACATGGAGGTTAAAGAACTCCTTGATATTTCTTTATCGCCCTGACACACTCTGACTTCTCTTCAGTCTAATCGAATCTCGCTTTCCCATGGAGACACCCGTCTCACCTGAGCTTTACCGGCTTAATAGAACAACATCCCGCACGTCTAGCCTTCTTATAACTATAGTTGTTAAACAACTTCTTTCCTCACCCCCTATGTATGAAATAGATAGAGAGAAGGATTAGAGATACATAGATAGATAGGAGGGGAAGTCTTGTGCTTATCAAGGGGGATCTGAGATAGCTAAGACTCGGAGAGCGACACACATTGCGACTTCTTGAATCCCTTGTAAAAGTCGATGATGACCAGGGAGATGAATGATTTGACTTAGACTCCTGCGACTCTTCCTGTTTTCATTTGTATCTCCTTCTTCCTCTTTTGCTTTCCCGTCACCTCCTCCTTTACCTTCTTTGTGATCTTCTGGATCTTCTGTGGCTGACTAGGAAATGGCGGCGATTGCTAATATGGATCTGACGACAAGCTATGAAGAATTGTATCGAGCTCTTCTTATTGATACGCCTGTTGGAAAGTACTTTCAGGCCTTCTTAGAGGAGTCGAGTGCAGTAGCCGCAGCTCATGGCTCTGCAGATCAAGGAGGAAGAAGTCTCGCTGAGGTCGCAAGTATTGTCTCCGAGACCGATATCGGTATGAACCATTTCTATCTATGGAGGTCGTGTGGATATCAACCAAGCTACAAATATGTGTATAGACATATGCACCGAGGTGTTTACAGATATATAGATATATATCTATCTCTCTTTACTACTATGTCTCTTAATTGTCAGTTCATTCATTCTACCTATGTCTGTTTATGTTTCGCCGCTGTCTATTTATCTATCTGCTTATGTACATTATGTGTATCTTTGCTTACCTATCCATTTATCTGTCTGTTGATCTATTGAACTTCCTCTCATGTGTACATCTCTCACTGGAGGTCTTTCTTCACTAGGCGTCTTATATGCATGTATTCTCCTCTCTCTGTTTGTGTCTCTTCTTCTGTCGAGGTGTATGTACACATCGTCAGTCCCGTTGTTTGCATGTTTTGCCATAGAAGTAGAAGCATAGAGAGAGCTTTATGTTGGTGTACAAGGAGGTCTTGGAGAGCTAGAGCTCGAGATGAAGATGCTAATTTTGATCTACCTGTTGATCTACCAACTCCTACAAGTTTTCTTTCTTCTTCTTCGTCCATCTCTCCTCTCTTTGATACTGATACTTCTTATCGTCCTTTCCTTCACGTGTAATACCTATATATATATATATACATGTTTATGTGTATACATATGTATATGTATAGGTAAACATGTAGATGTATGTATCTTCAGTGTAGATGTTGTCAAATACATACACTCTCTTCTTCGTGTCATAAGTGATCATACGTGTACAGCGGATGCATGCATGCCTAGGTAGGGGGTGGGTTGATCAGCAGATACATGAGAGAAGGCACGAGTCAGTGCTTAGACGCGTATGTCTAGAAGAAGAAGAGATTGAAGTGAATGAGAATTCTTTCGTAGAGTTGTTGCTTGCTCGGAGAAGCGCCATATACATACACGGTTGACGGATCATATCTGATGGAACAAGAAGAAGAACTTCTCACGCACCAGGCCTACTGTACCCATGATGGCAACTTGGCTCTCCGTATGTAGATACAGGGGTATGTGTGTGTCTATCTCTGTATGCCGGTTTTCTGTGTGTATGATATGTGAATAGAGTTAATGAGGAATAGCTTAAAGAAGGGTTGGCTCGAAGACTTCTATGCTTTCTCACAGTCTCTAGGAGGAACAACCAAGGAGGTCATGACGCATATCCTGAAGGTGAGTGTCTCTCTAGCTAACTAGCTAGTCAGATTTCTCTTCTTTCTCTTCTTCTATTAGTCTTATCCTCTTCATTCTCAGTCGACTTCCACAGTGGTAATATGCACGAAGAGGGAGAGATAAAGACAGGAAAACGGCTGCTGGCGAAACCACTTTCTAGACATGTTGCTCTTGAATGTCTGTTCTCTCTTCTCGCACGCAAATACATATCATGTAGGTACAGTCTATGCATTTCCATAGTCACGTTGATATATACATACGTATATATATTGATATATATATATGTAAAGTATACAAGTCGGCTAGTTGGCATGAGTGATAGGTAGATTCTTGTTTATGGTTTCTTTCGGATTTCCCTCACATAGAGGAAGTTGTCAGCAGGTGCATTTCTTGTCTTCTATCTAGATCATAACACGAAGCATATTCATCGATCACTTAAATTTATTTCTTTGTAATCTATCTATCTATCTGTGTGTCTATCTCCATTCTATCGGTCTCTTTATGGTCTATCTATCCATATATCTACCTATGTGGCCGGTTTCATTCTTTTCTATGGAGGGAAGGGGGATTTGTCACTAGTAGAACCGGTGCATAGTCCTATGTATCGCCTTTCGCCTTATGTTTGGTATCTTTCTTTACGACGAGTGATGACAAAAGATTTTCTTCTTCTTTTCTTCTCTCAAGAAAGTTGGGTGGTTATCGATTAAGGCTTCGTTTTCTTCTTTGTGTGTCTTTCTCCTTTAATAAGACGGAAGCCGATTTTCGAGTTCTACGTTTAGTCGTGAATTCGCTCTCTTCCAATCAACAGCAACAGATGGATCGCCAGGCTCTCTATCCTTCCTTTGGATATCTCTACCCAGAAGGTATACAGACACATAGGTATAGATAGACACATAGATGTCTCTTCCTGTCAAAGCAGATATCTCGGGTTTCACTTCACAACAGTTTCTTTAGATCTCATCATTATTATCATCTTTCTTGAGTAGAAAGAACACAACGATCTCTCAGGATATCTAAATATATATATATATATATGTAGTATACATATATGTGTGTATTTGTATACTCTGTAAACATGGAGACTCTTTTTATGTATATATATATGTATATATGAAAGTAGGTAGGGTGTTTGTTTGTATGGTTATGCGTCCGGTCCGTGTTGCCAATGAGGATAGCTGTGAGTGTTTGAGCTGAAGGATGCCGAGGACTTTCTTCTCGGCAGTCTACCTAGGTGTGTCTAGGCTCTTGAGGTCGATCTCCATTGTTGTGAGGACCTTAAGAGATGAAGAAAAAAGGCGAATCTGAGGCCATCTGTGTGGGACTTTTCTTCTTCTTACTGTTCCTATCATGTGCGTGGATTCTCTTCGTTTTCTTCTATGCATGGGATGGATCGAAGAAGGCAGAAGACAGTGAATAGAACTCCTGATCAACCCGTACCTCCACGTGTGCCTTGGTTCATATTCGTGTGAAGGCAGCACTCGATGAAGGCTGCATGCATGTGTCTCTGTGACGATTGTGTTGGCCGAGGCGGAAGAGCTTGGCTAGACAGACAGGCAGACAGTGTCTAGACACAGAGGACATGATGATTCATACATATCCAAAGTTTTTTGCATGTGGTTCGTGTTGGCTGAAGATCCTTCCTCATCAAGTCGTCTTTGTCAGTGACTTTATGCGGAAATTTCTTCTGGATCCCCCTCGGGTGTTCTTCTCTTTTTTCGAATAGTGATGAACGCCGTGGCTATACCCATAGGCCATTCCCATAGGATTGTATTTCGTAACAAGGAAGACGGACGAATGAGATTCTTCCTGTCACTTGTATGCTGGGGGGTCGGCGGTGTGTGGCTAACAGGGACTGATGCTCTGAGGAAGGCTTGGAACGACAATACAGTTCGCGCAGCTCTCTCTCCCTTTGCGGTATGTATGTATGGATGTATGCATGCGCATATGATCTATGGATCAGTGTGTCTATGTATGCATTTCTTCCAACCTTACAGGAGTCTTTTACTTCTCTTTCTGTTCGTGAAAAGTCATGTGAAGCAGAGTCGGGTATCTCTGTGTTGTCCCATCTGTCCCTATCACTGGTGTCTACAACATAGAGGGGTGTGATAGACTCTCTCCACCACAATTTCTCGACGCTAGGGGTAGTAGTAAAAGACTCGAAGATGGATGGATGGATAGATAGATTAACGATAGACTATTGATTAGACCGGTAGTAGACGTGTTCGTTTTCAGATACTAGAACTGAGTTGTTTCGTTCTCCTACACATTCTCATCTTCATCCCTCCGAGAAACTTCTTTCTGACTGCCTTAGTACGTACACGATGTACAAAGGTTCTTTGATAGAGTTTTACTCTTTTCTCTTACTTGGTATAGACCTCTTCATCTCTCGGTAGGAATGTTGGTAGTCTGAGGAATAGACAGCCAACTCAGGCGGAGACCAAAACGTATGTGTGTGTGTCTGTATGTGGCAATATTAGGAATAGTAGCGTGGAGAAAGGGTGGATGTACCTATATGGGTAGTGTATGTTTGCTTGTATGGGAGTTCGTTACAGATGTTGTGTTCGTGCCAAGTTAGAAGGAGAGATAGAGAAGAGGATCGGTTGTCAGGGCTATTAGACTGGGCGAGGCCGAGCAGATCTGAGTTATTCTTAGCTGGCGAGAAAGTCCGGGAGGGATAGAATCTTAGAGTGTTTTAGCCGAGTGGTTTTTTCATTGCATGCAGAAATACTTGAATCTCTACGAGCAGTGTAAGGCTTTCTACGTGAGACAGGTAAGCGCCGACACCGTAGATAGGTATGATCATACTGATGTACATATATAGACATACATGTACTCATAGGTATATACCCTCGGTATATATCCGTATATGTACATGTTTAGACCAACGTGAGTCGTTAAGTGTGCCGAGTGTTGCGGAGAGATGTGTGTGAGATAATACGTACTATTAGACGTCCTTGTATTGTAACGGCAGTGCTGTGACGAAGGCTAGCTAGTCAGCTAGCCAGCAGTGTGTGTCTATCTTGCTATACAAAGAATTCTAGGCTCATGCTACTAACCTCATAAGACTCTCGCTTTTCTTTTTTCTCCTTAGTAGTGGCATTGTGCATAGCAATGTACATACACACAGAGAGGGATTGTATCTATCTCTCACTTTTCTCTTGATCTCTCTCTTTCTATTTCTCAGAGCACCATTGATACCGTATAGCAGTGCTCCCCTGCCCTGACTATAATGACCATAGTAGACGATATACATCTTCTTCTGTTATCTCGATAGGTATCACATTCTCAGAGCAAATCTTCTGTGAGGGTGGTCGGTAGGGAGCTAGTCTGTCTGCCGAAGCGAGGCATCTTGTTGTTGTAGACCATGTATATCTACCTTATATATGAGGAACTTAAAGACGATAGTAACTTTTCGCTTTCATCTCCTTGAAGATACAAGACGTCGTGTCTATCCCATCAGTATAAGATGGAGTCTCCAAGGTCATATCTGTATCTTCTTGGTGTTTTTTCTGACAGCTGGGTCCTTTATGTGTAGCTACATGGAAGGAATACTATCAGAATAGTAGACCTTCATCTCCCGATCTATATGCAGCTAGCTATTCTTCATTCATTCTTCTTGGGTTTCTGTCCTCTGCTTTGCTCCGCGGTATAGTATTGTTCTTTGGTAGAATCTCCTTCTGAAGTATAGGGTCTGCTGTAGAGGAACCTGGTAAAACGGCGTCAGAGATTACCACCTTCGCAGGTGATCTTTGCGAAACCTTTTTTTCTTATATCATTGTGCCTGTCGATAGGATGGAGAGACAGAGCCAGGGACCGATTTGTCGACTACGGGGAAGTTCAAGTCTCTTGAAGATCTTCTCTACAATGAAACAGCATCGATGTGTGAACTGGCCTTCGAGCAACAGTTTCATTACGGTATGACTCCGAGAGAAAGAGAGAATGAGAAAGACGAACAAATATAGACGGGAGGATATGAGTGCGCCTGGACTGTGGTGTTGCGTGGTACACCTATGTATGCATAGATAGATAGATAGATACTTCTTCTAGCCTCCCGGCTCTGGAGTGACCGACTCGGCACGTTCTCAATGGAGTGTAAAAGAAGGCCGTCTCTTGGTCTCAACCCAGGCAGGACATCTAAGATAGTAGTATTAGTAGTACGTCTCTATTATTGTCCTTTTTGTTTAGCTGTTTGTTCGCCTGCCTACTGGGTCGATTGCTGAACGTATGACAGTTCCCTACTATAGGCAAAGTCTATTGACGACCGCAAAGTCGAGTTTTCCTTCAGTTGTGCTTGTGATGCTTTGAAGAGATACACTTGGCCTTATCCCAACTCAGGGCAAGGCTGGGGGGGAGACTATCGAGAAGGAGGTGCTTGAGTGTGTTTACTTGACCGAGTAGGAGTGGGAGTAGACAGAGTGATACTTTGCGTTTACTTGTCTGATATGGCGGTGCTTCTGGTTACGACACTTGGGTTCTTTTTCTTTAGGAATTTATTACGCCTGGGTGAAACTGAAGGAGCAAGAGATTCGTAATATTGTGTGGATTGCAGATATGGTAAGAAGAAGAAGGAGACAGGGAAAGCTTTGTCTCTTTCTTGGTACCGGGCATGGCTGAACTTACGCCGAGAGTGTTTCGTCTGCATGTATGTGAACAGA
The DNA here is from genome assembly GCF_002600585.1 of Cystoisospora suis. Taxonomy (NCBI): domain Eukaryota; phylum Apicomplexa; class Conoidasida; order Eucoccidiorida; family Sarcocystidae; genus Cystoisospora; species Cystoisospora suis. The sequence continues at coordinate 17,090 of NW_027152911.1, forward strand.
GGTGTGAGACCTTTTCTATCATGCATTCTACTGTCTGTAGCACGCAGCAACACGAGTTAGATGAGTGATAAGAACGAAATAGACAGAGTTGATTCATTGTAATGTGTTTGAAAGCGCTACCTCATTCTTCATGCTGCCCCCCCCTGGCCTCCGGGATCGTTCCTGAGCTTTTTCGGAAATGCACACCATCTCGGGGGGCTAGACACATACATACGCATACGGACATATTTCATACACACTTATACATACATACAAACATCCATACGCATACACACGTACATACATTGCATAAACAGACCTGCCTTCAGGTGATGTGCGTAGAAACAAGAAGACTGATCTTTTCTCTTGAGAAGAGGAAGAAAAGCGCGGCACGTTGTTCAGGTTTCAACTTTGAACCGCTCGCTTTGAGGTCGCGGCTGTCTCTCTTTTTTCCGGGGCGAACGAAGCGACATGTAGCGACTGTGAATGCTCTTTCTGTGTGTCTCTTTACAGATCCTCATGAAGAAAAAAGAGTTCATCACAGATCAGATTGTACCTCTGTTTCCCCCTCGCGCATAGATGGTTACTCGATACATTTCACGAGGCTTGTTGTTGCGCATTCTCTCCCACGAAGACAATCAGGTGGCCAGCGTCACTCTATACACGAC
>NW_027152911.1:17760-18238 GCF_002600585.1 Cystoisospora suis
CGCGAGACTGGATGGATTGCATGGGCTGTCTCTCTCGCTTTTCTTTGTTGTCGGCACAGTAGAATGATCCAGCTTCTTTTCAGAGAAGAAAAGAAAAAAACAGACGGAAGGCTGTTGGTGATTGTAATGGGTTCGAAAACAGACATTTTTTCTTTCAAGTGGCGCACAGTCAACCGATGTCGCCAGCCTTGTCGATCACCGGCGTTCACACGCGACGTAGCCATTGTGGGTGCGGTGCCTGAGCGTGTGTGTGGGTGTGAAGATTAGCTTGTTGTCAGTGAACGTTGAACTGATCTCTGTGGCTTGTAGACGACACTAGCAGTATGTTGTAGATGAGCGTTGTGCCTTGATCCAAATACGAGGCCACTCTCTTGTCCGAATAGAAGAAGTCTGTGATAGAAAACATATGAGCGTCTTCTTTTCATAGGGTGTGAGGAGGAGTTGGAGCACTGCGCTGGCCTACTGAACCCTCCCCCCC
>NW_027152911.1:18277-23727 GCF_002600585.1 Cystoisospora suis
GGGTCACAAAACAGTGAAGGGCGGTGCTTTACTTACCTACCTGGGTAGAACATAGGCAATGCTCTCACCTCACGCGTCAACCTCTCTTTCAAAGGGGAAACCGTGGACTGGGAGGATGAGCACGATGTCGCACTGACGCGCCAGAAAGGTTTGCCTGCGCAAAAAGAACATGCGGGCTATGACATTGTAGTGTGCGTGTCTATCGCACCACTCAGAGAGGAGTTCGAGTTTTTTCGGGGACTGGAGGTGGGTCCCGGGAAGAAAGAGAAGGACGTATTGTTATTTACTGGCAGGTCATGTGAACCACACGTGCTGCCCCAGTCTCGCCTGAGCAGCCGCACAGCCTGGGTGCGGTTTTTGACGCTAGCGCCTTGTTGCCAGCCGAATCAGTAACAGTTTCATGCCGTCTTTGGGGGTGAGCCGGAACCAGACCCGGGTCATCAGCCGGCAGAGCAGATTTTCCCGGAGACATCCGTCCGGAGCAAACACGGGACTGAAGTCCACGAGGCTAGAACCAGCTTTGTAGTGAGAACGAACTAGACAGACCCTGAGCGATGATAGTCACCATGGTGCTACGGCGGTAGGCAAGGAGAGTGTTGATTTACAGCTGGGAAGATTTCGGGGCTGCTCGATAGGCACAGCAGCGGGCCACATAACCACTTGGGTCAAGAGGCACAGGACAGGTGGACGCAGTGAGCAGTGCAATCAGCTTGATGGAGTTGGCGTCAGCACCCACTGTGGTGAAAAAAGCCGGAGCGCAGTAGAGGATTCTGATCTGTAATGAAAAATGGGTAGGAGGGGCAAAATCTGAGCAACGGCTTTGTCGGCAACAGACCCAGAATACAGCCGTCCCGAAGGTCGAGGCAAGCAGGCCAGCGGTAGTTGCTGAAGTCCGAGCGCTTAAACCGACGAGCAACCCAACTACAGCGCAACTATGACAGCCGAACACAGAGCGGTTAGGGCAAGCGTGGCCCTCCGACGCCCCTGCCACGGACACGCAAGTGGAACAAGTGGCGGTGCACTCGAAGAGCTTCAGTCTGTTCTGTGCACCTTCCACTGTGTACTTGTCTCGGATTCTGCGCGGCCTCTCCAAAGCGCGCGTCCAAACGGTTGGTGCCTATGCGGTTTCAGAGCAGACGCTGCCGACTGGAGTTGTATGCTAAGCGGAAGGACGACGGCTCTATCTTCTAGAAAAGACTACGTTTGATGTAGCTGCGGCACCGGGGAGGACATCACTGAACATCCCCGAAGCTACACTTAAAACCCGGAGATCACGAACTACCTGCAGCTGTCGTTGATTCTAGTGCCGGCCCGTCGCCTCTCGTATCCTGCCCTTCTTAAGGGCCTCTCGCGTCCTGCTTTGTTGGCGGTCCGCGCCCAACCGCCACGTTTCCCTGACTTCGAAACTACGTATTCGCTAGACTGGTCCAAGTCGTCACGCCGCAGACCCGCTCGACAGCAAGATTCATTTTCAGATTACATCACACCCACGCTGTCCGGCTGGCTGGAGTGGGAAGCAGTCAAACCAGAGGAGTCGAGGGCTGGGCCTGGCGCAGTCGCGCACACTACGAAGTCGCATAGTTTGTGGTCAATATGGAATCGTTGGAGGAGCAACAGCAGGAACCTACGTAGCTGGTGACTGCTGGTAGTCCAGATAAGCAAAACGGCACCACTCCCTCGGTTGGTGTTACCAACTGCGTCGTCGCTTGCTCACTAACGGTTCGACACGGTAGCGGCCGCGCACTCACTGGTACACCCACGTTTTCACGGTCGCCGGACAATGGTTAGGTATGGCCTCGCGGCACGTGATGCGTGCAGACACAGTGGACTCTTTGAACCGCGGTAATATGAAGGGTGGCCGCCGGACTCCGGTGGACACACTGAGACACACACCGCGACTCGGAAGAAACACTGGCTGCGACGAGCGGTGTTGTCTGTTTTCGGCAAGGCGGAAATTTCACCACAGATTTGTTTTCTCGGGCACAGTTGGTTTTACGAGACGGCGTTTCCCCGTTTTCTCTGAGGTCCTGGGCGACAGGTTAGGTGGCGTGTTTGCGGCGCTTGGTCTGTCAGACAACTTGAGCTGACATAGGTCAACTCTGCTGTGTCCTGTCTGGCAGCACCTCAAACTCTCAGCGAAAGGGAAGTCCCCTCGTTCACCTGCTGTGCTTCACCTGACCCGAAATGCACCCAGGACAGACTGCTTTAGCCCATCCGGCTGTAGCCGCGATGAAAAGCGGTGCAGGGTCAGCCGTTTGCCCCGGCGCGTGTCCGCCCCGCTGTCCGGTCCGAGGTTTTCACCCTAGTTCTGCACATGGCCCGTTGACGACGTATGATGAAGCGCGCCTAAAACTACTACATGACAAAAATATTCGACCGGCCCCCGGACAGGTGATGAACGCGCTGACGGAGGTCTGTTGAGTACTGTCGGATACGAGGGAGATATTGTCGGTGGACATGTAGTTGCCGAGGTACTAGAGGGAAGACGACGCTTATGTGAATTGTATTGCCGACCTGTGTCTTTCTTGAAAAGTAACAGGCTGTAGAATGACTTCTGTAGTGGCGTTGGTGTGAGAGGCGCGGGGAATGTATCATCTTGCCGGGGGACGTGCTAGGGTTTCTGGATTAGTGGCTAGTGTGGTGCGGAGTTCAACTGCAGTAGATGGATTCGTACAGAAATCAGCCGAGCACTGTTATAACGGCTTCGCGTCCTGGTAAAACCTCTAGGGGATGTCAGGGGTGAAGAGGGTGACTGCATACCTCAAGTTCTTTTCTCCGTCTCGAAAGTGGAAGGATGGCAGACGCAAGCAAATGAGTGCAGGTACTTGGGTTTGTCGAACCAGGTGGGCTGTGCAGTTGTTGGGTGCCTCAGGTGGATTACTTCGACGATCTGAGTGCGATGCCGATGACTCTCTATCCTGCACCGGTAAGCTCCTACGGACCTAAGTTGCAGTTGGAGGGGCTTTTATGCGTCTGTGCCGGGACGAACGTAAGACGAGGGAGGAGCGCGCCGAAAATGGCAGACAGCATTTTTGTCACACTCGTGTGCCGGGTGCGCACCTTCAGATGTTTGGAGGCCTCGACTTTTTCCCGGGGCCGGTTGCGGACACTATGTACGAGCTTGCCTTGACAACAAACGATATGTTGAAAGACGTCAGTTGGAGACCGAGAGTGGACGTGGAGTACGATGATAAGAATCATCAGATGATAGTATTGGCAGACTTACCGGGTATGGAAAAGAAGGACGTGACGATAGAGGTTGACAACAGCGCACTTCTAATCAAAGGTATGCGGCAAACTCGGCAACTGGTACGGCGGCACGGTCCCCCGTCGTCCAGATCAGGCAGTGAAGGTGGAGAGCCCAAATGAATGGTTAGCTCTGTGCAGAGGTGCAGAGAGTGGTTTCGTGCTTGCGAGGTCGGCGCGTGCTAGAGGAGTGTAGGTTGCGACGGTGTGTGGATCATACGTTGGCTGTTGCGTAGCCGACAGGATCAGAGGTGCTGGTTGCTGGTTGTCCCCTGGGTGTTGACGTAGGGGAAAAGGCGATGTCCAAAACGGTGAAGGGGGACGGTGTCGAGGGCAAGTCGATAATCCACGAACGCTCCGAAGGGTACTTCGCTCGCCGCTTTCAGCTGCCCAGCAACGCAAAGACCGACGGCATCAATGCTACGATGGAGAACGGCGTGCTGAAGGTAACAGTGCAACTGGATGAGACGGGAGCCGAGCGAAAGAAAATCGCCGTACAGTGAAACAGAAACGAGTCTGGAGGGCTGTAGCTGACGACCGCACTTGGTTGAAGACGTGTACGGCCAAGCCGGGAGTCGCCGCGGACCCGGTAGTTTTGAGAATCGGCGGCTGCCGCAATGTGTGTCGCTGTGTGCTTGCGTGAAGTTGTGATGGAGTGTGACGTGTTTCGACTTCCTTTCTGCGTGATTCATGATTCCGTTTGAGTGTGACGAGTGCGTCGGCGTACCTAGGGTGGTAGATGCCTTACCGGCGATGGTCTCGTTTGTCGAGTGCGTGGCCGTTGTTCAGGCTCCCACGAGGGTCGTATCGACGGAAGAACGGGGTCCGTGCTAAGCCGCAGTCAAACGTCATGAGCAGACAAAGCAGAACTGAAGGACGCGCAAGGGCTCTTCGTATCCCACCGCGCAGGTGAAGGATGCCCGACGGGTTTTCTATGCTGGATTGGGGCAGGGGGGATGACTGATGGTCAAAGGGTCTTCGTATACCCGGTTCGAGCAAGTTTGCGACGGGAGGTGAAAGCACCGATTGACAGCGTGTATGTGCATGTGCGGTGTTCGCTGGTGCGGAGGGGTCCTTTCGCACCCGAGTGGCCGGCAAACGAGGCGAAGTTGGCGACATGGGAAAAGCGTCTATTTCATGTTCCGGTATGGTCAAGTGCGTGTGCTGGTGCCTGTTGACGTTCGTTTGGTGTTCCATTGAGTACCTAATACCCCGAAGACGTAAGTTGTTGAAACCCGAGCAGCCGTGTACCCAGTACCTCGAAGACGTAAGTTGAAACTCGAGCAGCCGTGCTCGGGTTCTTTTGGGCGGGTTAGCGCATGTGGCTAGAGCTCCCGGAAACTGTCCTTGCAGGCGGCGGCTAGTTGGGGGCCGTGCTACACTGCGCACGTGGCTCCGAGCAGACAAGCGGAAGTTGAGAGACACACCAGGTTCTACAACGTGGAGGCTGTTCTGAGCAGGCAAATGCGTGACGCCACGCTGCGGGGTCGGAGTAGCCCGTGGTCAGCAACCTCGCGGGTTCGCCACGGTTGCACAGAACATCGAGACGATCGCGTTGCCCTGGTCGTATCGGCAGACATGGCCCGTCCGGGTTTCGTTGGTAGTCTTTGCGTCCTGTTTTCTCCGGTCCCGCTCTTTGCAGTGCACTGTGTACATGCGGTGCAGTGTAACGATGATATGACACCGGAGTGCTGAATGCCTTGCCATCGTCGAATTCGGACGCGCGTGTGGCGAAGCGGTACAGGCGCCGGCGAAGGTTGGCGCTGGCGGACGCGAGAACGATAGCATTCCTGGAAAACAGACTCGGCCCTGTGCCGAAGGTCTTTCGGGCAGAGACGACGTTTCGTCACACGGTCGCCGCGTCGAGCAGGCTAGGATTCAGGAGGATCAGCGGGGTGTACCGATCCGGCAGTCCCGTGAGCTGCAGATTACCCGCGTCAGGCGTGAGCGGACAGGCAAAGCAAGCAAGAAGCCTCAGCCGCAGAGAGCGCCCGACGTGCGTTCAGTGCGCACGGGTGTCGAGGGTGACCGAGGCGGCGGGTAGTGGCTGCTGCCGCTCACATCCCGCCTCCTCCCTGTCTCGGCCTGTGGCGACTACGAGAGCCACGGGAAGAGAGGTCCACTCGCTAGACAAGAGTACTAAAGGTTTTACTAGCCGGTGTTACTGCTACAGCCCGGGTGTCCGGAGTACAAGTTTGCTAGCA
>NW_027152912.1:0-338 GCF_002600585.1 Cystoisospora suis
CCGCTTAAAAAGGAAGGAATGTGCTAGAAACGACTTTAGTAGCACCCAAGGTGCAGAAGCATTGCTTCCGGCGCCCAAATCGGACGCAGAACCCCACATTTCCCCTTGGGATCGCCGCCCAGCCGGCGCCCCAAGCCCCGTGTCGAGTGTGTCGTGAAGAGAGAGAACAATAAGTGTGAAGGGGGAAGAATGATTGTGCCGTAGAGTGAACTTTCCTTGTGCGGGAACTTGTACATTACGGCACCCCTCGGTGCCTAATGTGGTTTAATCGTTCATTGGTCCAAGAGTTGGGCGAAAGAGCCCACGGAGCGCCCGGGATCGATGCTCAGAGCAATCTG
>NW_027152913.1:0-214 GCF_002600585.1 Cystoisospora suis
GCATTCATCACTTAATCTATCGATCAGTTCCTGATCAGAAAACGCTTTCAGGTGTCTTTTCTTGAAAGGATCAGAAGCAGGAACATGAGAGCCTCGCGGTCGTAACAGGGTTGTCTCTCTCCCTTGCTTTCTTAAGAGATTTTGTGAGTCCGCATTGCGGAAGTTCGGTTGTTTCAATTGCTTCGGTGAGGGAAGGAGAAATGTGTGTGTGTGG
>NW_027152913.1:524-14342 GCF_002600585.1 Cystoisospora suis
GTTCGATTCCCGGCAAACGCAGAAGCCGAGGCAACTTGTTTGCGTGTATCGACCTATGTATGTCTGTGTCTTTAGTCAATTTATCTATCCAGTCTCAATCAATCTACAGTCTTTCGGTTTATCTTTACTGTGTCGTACCACCGGGGAGGCAGAAAACTTGTAGGCCTGAAGGGGGCGATGGCTGTTTATCTTTCTATACAGTGAAACTCCTGTATATGAAGAAGCTCGCATATCTTTACTCTTTGTATTCTTTCCTTGGTCGTTCCTATTCTTCAAGAGGATTTCATGTTCACTTTCATACCTATATTGCATGTGTGAGGTCTGACTGCTATCTCTCTCGTCGTAGGCGAGTAAAGACAAGGGGGTGCCACCTCTATACATGAATATGTATGTATATATGAATATTGATGTATGAGTGAATGAGTGGGTATGTATGTATAGGTCTGAATATGTATGTACGTATGTATATATATGTACGTATTCAGATATGAATGTGTACGTATGAACATGTATATATATGAACAGGTATATTTATGTGAGAGAGAGCAAGTGACTGGGAGGACGACATGCATATCATAAGTATATCATTGTGTTCTGTTGTTTTCTCCCGTTGATGCCTTTAGATTCCTGAGTGCGGATACCTTACGGACCTTTGCGGCTCCCCTCATTACATCTCTCCGGAGCTTATCAGGTAGCTTGACAGTGAGAAGACACTCAAGAAGAAGAAAGACAGTCTAGATGTGAAGGAGATGCGTGTGTGTGGAGTCGCATAAAGCCCCCCTCCAGAATGAAAGAAGGAACGCATGATGATGTCTTGCTCTTGCATTGGTATCTACAAATCAAGAAGCAGCTGTATACGTCAACGTGAACTGAATGAATGACGGCATGTGACCTACAAGGCACCTAATCTCTTTTCGAAAATTTCTCCACGTCTTGTCTATACCTAGAGAAGAAAGAGAAAGAAGTTCGTTCGACAAGGCGAAGATGTTTCTTCGTAACCCTACTTTTTCTATGTATTTGTATAGGTAGCATTCCTTCAATACACCCGCTGACTTCTGAGCTCTCTTCAGATAGCTTTAGTCGTTGTATGATGAGATGACGAGACCACGGTAGAGACAAAAGAGACAGATACTATAAGGCTATTCATTCTACCAGTTTCCCTGAGGAGTTCCTTGTGTTTGTTGTTCTCTAGAAGAAGTTTCTTCTCTTCTTCTGCAGTTGATGATACACGGGCCAGATAGCTACCAAGATAGAAGAGAAGGAAGGAAAGAAAAAATGGAAGAAAGAAAGAAAGACAACGGCAGGAGGAGAGTGGAGGGACATGTATAGAATCTTCTGCTTTTGTTTCACCCCCCTGTTAGCTTTTTCTTGTTGGCCTTGTCTTCGCCTTCTTTTTATTTGATTCGCTTCACCTATATGACGGACGTATAGAATCTCCTTCGTCTCCCCGGATTCCTTTTCTTCTCCTTGCTGCTATCGTTGTCTTTCTTTCATTCTTTTCATCTTTTCTTGGTATGTTTTCTTCACTATCTTCAGCAAGAGATATGGAGCTGGAGTAGATATGTGGGCCTTTGGAGTGATGATCTATCTCATGCTCTTCGGCCGTTATCCTTTCGAGGGTGCGAAGGCAGGACAGATTGCGGTAAGAAGGAGTCACCGGGGGGGCTGAGCTGAGCTGATTTTTAGCCGGGCTTTCAAGGCTTACATCTCTAGACACTGCTCCTCTTCATCTCTCTCTCTCTTTCTTTTTCTTTCTGTCTCTCGTTCTCTATATATTCATGTATAGATAGATAGATAGATGTGTAGTGCTCATCCAAGTGTACGGATTAGGAGCTGCTTTTTGGAGTTGATTCGCTTAGGCTGAGGAGAAGGAGTATCTATCGTATGGGAAAAACATGGAGGTTTGAGATTTTCATAGGCAAAGGGAAGACGAAGAAGAAAATAGATCGGCTGCTGTGATGGCATAAACCAGCAGTTATAAGGAGGCCTTCTCGCTGCAGAGACACCTGGAAAGCCAGCCATGTTTCCTTCTGTAAGGTTAGAGATAGATACAACCCGAAAAGCACAAGGATGTACATATGATGGATGGTTGCATGTATCGATGGGTGCTCAGGTAGACAGATAGATAGACCACAATGGTAGATAGGTAGACAAATCGATTAAAGACATATAGGTCAATTATAGATAGGTAGATAGATAGATCGTTACAGGTAAGTAAGTACATCAAAGATAGATAGACAGATGGAGATATAAGAGAAAGTTCATGTGTTCAGAGGGGTCTGGCATCATATATATATATATAGGTGCATCATATGGAGAGCCGTAGACTGTTGTTCTAGGGCTATGTACATCGAGCGGTATATGCGCGAGAGCGGTAGTCGTGTGTTGTATTGCTACATTCTAATTTCTGGAATGGTTTCTTTCTACCTTCTCTCGTTCACAGATATTCTAGTTGATTGCATGCGTGTGAATTCGTCTCTTTTCCTTTTGTCGTGGATAATGATATGTGTGTTTTTCTTTGTGTATTTAGAGAGAAGTTCAGAATAAACAACTTGACTGGACCAGCAAAGAATGTTTACATCTAACAGAATGCTGCATCGATTTCCTTAGTCGACTTCTCGATCGAAATCAGAAGACGCGTCTTACCGCTGCACAAGGTGAGATCCCTTGCACTCCTCTATACATCCTTTCTTTGGTTTCTCTCTCTCTCTCTGTTTCGTTGCGTGATCTCAAGTGTATGTTCATCGCTGTCTCTCTCTCCTGTCGTTTCCTCTCTATGTACTTGTAGGCTCTCATGTGGGGTGTGTCTGTATCGTGTACCTTCACGGTTTGAAGATTGGTGTATTGACTGGTGTATAATATACAGCGCCGCAGACTATCGCATATTCATAGATGTATAGAGAAGTATGCACATGTTCATGTAGGACCAAGTGTGTTTGATATAGCCAAGTCACTTAGCAGCTATAGATTGTCTTTCGAAAGACCCTACAGGTATCTATACAGAGATATGTCTGCGCACAGGTGTGAATATATCCTAGTATTAATATAGCCATGCCTACCTGTGTCTAGTCTTGTGTATGAGCTACTATCTATCGCATGTAAGGGTCGCCTCCCCCTCTCCTACGGTGTCCATCACCCAAGCATATATCTATACATTCACGACGTTCATCACCCCTGCATATGTACATGTTTATTTCTCTATGAATCTGTGTATCTATATATATACACACATACCCGTGTGTCTATAGATGCGTTTGTCCCTGGGTATGCGGGTAGTAGGCTCATGGTTACCTTGTCATCTTCATTGTCTTCGTATGTTTCGACAGCCCTTCGACATCCTTGGATTTCCTCCTCATCACCTTTGAAGCAGCTCTCGGTTATCAACCGTGAAACTCTAGAACTTGCTAGGTACGTCTCTGGACTTCTTTCTGTTTCACTTCTCTTAACTGACATACATCCATTCCTGCCTATCTCATGCATTCTCTGTGGACAGGTTGCATAAGGTTCTGTGACCCGTTGTTTTCACCTAGGGAGTGTGATGTATGTGTGAGAAGCCATCTTTTGCCTCTTGAAGCTTGTCTATCGTGTAGCCGCCTTCTCACGATATGCATGCAATTACTCCCTGCATTCACTTCATTCCATCCCGGTAGTGTCGTCGAGACACTTGGGCTCGTTGTCTTCAGCAGCAGTATGGAAGTCACTAAATGAAGAGGATAAGAGAGAAACCGGATCACTCCTTTATCTCATGTGTGAAGGAGCTTTACATGTCTTTGCTAAGAGGTAGAAATGACTGTTTTAACCATGGACGTAGATAGTTAGTTACGTATGACGGGACAAACGGCATCACAGAAATGTAGAGAAATCAAGAGAAAAAGAAAACGAAGTAGGAGGTCGTTTTTTTGTATCTCTCTCTCTCTCTTTCTCTACTGTATGTACACTCTCTTTCCCTCTCTCATTGACTTCGTCTCACTTCACTGTCATTGCATGCTGATTCAACGACTGTGTGATTCTCGTAGTTTTTTTTTCTCTCCACGGAACTAATCGCGAATTCCCCCTCTCTCTCCACCTTGCCCTGCCGCCAACTCGAGCAGCTGTCTGTTTCTTTTTTTTCTCTACTGATCGCCTCCTTCAGGAGCCGAGTTTGTCATGGTCGAAATGTGAATCAGAGACTCGTCCTGTATGTGGTTTCCAACCTATACGTAGATCAATCGTATATCTGGGTCTGCTTGTATATCTCTATCCCTATGCCTCTCTCTTTCTGCATATCATAGAGCCAGATAGATTTGTATAGTATACAGGCCTGTGCACTCGGCATTCACTCTTGTCTTTGAAAGTTTCTCTTCTTTTCTTTCCTTAAAAATATCATTGAGCTTTTGCTTTTTTCCTTTGGCTGCTCCCCCCCCCTGGCATGCGCCTTATCGCAACCCGTCGCCGTTTTTCGGGGCTGCAGGCGTTTGTCGGTGGATTCTGAACACATCGGGGGATCACGAGTTGCCGCACGGGTCAACTCGAAGATGGCCATGGCAGATAAAGAATTTCGGAAGGTAATAGAAGAAGAAGAAGAAGGATGGGAGAAGATCGAAGAAGATAAAAAAGAGAGAGGTTCTGGTCATTCTCGTATATTATACAGTATTTGAGAGCGTGATGAGTTCGTCCCACCTAACACAAGCATCCGTCTTCCTCTCCTTTCACCCAATGTGTGAGAAACATCGAGATTATAAAGTGGAACAGAGTCATAAGATGACGTCAGCTCGTGGTGTGGAGCGACAAAAGGAACCATATATAGGCAGAGTGTATGTGATATAGCTAGCCAGCTAGCTTGTTTGGACCGATTGGATGGACGGAGGGCGAAGGGCCCGGGGCAGATGGGACAGGGGACTGCGGTGACTTTGACGATTGACTAGAGGAGTCATGTCGTATGTGTATCCGAGGATCGTTCAAGCGATAGTCGGGAAAATCTCTGGTACATGGATGTCCGCAGATGTCCGTGTTCAGTGTCTTTATTAGGTTGGTTCTCTCTGTCTTTGCAAATGCTCTGGTCTTCGGTTGCATGGCCCCACTTCATGTGTAGTGATTTCGGTGTGTATTTAGATTAAGATCTGTGTTTAGGTGTGGGGTGTCTGGTAAACACAGTTGGTGACAGTTAAGGGATAGCCGATCATATCCATCTGTATGTGGGTCTCGCAGTGTGTTGTAACCTGAGTTTAGCTAGTTAGCATTGGATGCCTTTCATGTCTATGTGAAAAAAGAGGTAGTGGCACTTCAGTCAAGAAGAAGAATAAGGAGAGAGAGATGTGGGAAACATGTGTATAGACACTTCCGTGGGACAAGCGTGTAGTTTAACTACATAAAATCTTCTCAGCCAACACTTGTAGGCAGTCAAATGTAAGATACGGAGATACGGCGGTTTTAACCACATACATGGAAAGGAATATTGAGAACTTCGCGAAGTGGGAAGAGATGAGCGAGCCATACACCTTCAAGTAGCATAGGATTCAGAAGAACCGTTTTAACTGCCGGAGAGTTTTACGTGGTACTCTTGAAGAGAAGGGGGACTGTATGTACTGAGCGACAGAAGCGATGTATGAAGAACGGGGGGAGAGATGTCTATGTGTAGTAGTAGCTTTTTGTAGACATTAGAGGAGTTTTTCGCAGTTCCAGTCATCGCACACCTTGGACACTTGGAAGGCCGAGTGTGGAGCAGACAGAGGGAGTCTCAAGGAGCCAGGCAAAAAAGGGGCTGAGGCCCCCTGGGTTCACGTGGAGAGAGTTTTTTCTCGTATTCGGACGGACTCGATCATATTATGTGGTATCGCGCGGCTAGGTGATCTTGTTTTCGTTTTGTGTGTTTGCTTCAACAGCCAGTTGACTATTCCGTTCTGAATGATGAAAACGGCTTGTTGTGATGTGGCTCTTTGCATGCATGGAGGTACCAGAGGATGAGAGGAAGGGGGGGACTCTCCTATTCTTTTTTTTTTTCTCTGGAGTGTTCGTCTGTCTATCATGGAAGCGGGAGTGGAATGTATATACATGGTGGCTGGCACCGCTGCTGTAAGAGTTCCCCCTATTACTATTACTGCTACTAGTACGCGTTCTATCACTGTTAGAGTTTTGCGGAGTGCTATGGAGATGAGAGAGAGTACGTCATGTACATGTCAGTAGGCAACGTTAGTAACGCACGCTTCAGACACATTCATTCTTCATTCTACTCGTGGGATTGTTGTGGGATTCTTTGTTTCCTCGGTGGGTGTCTTGTCTGCAGGGCAGGAGTAGTGGTCGGCGGATCTCAGTATCGGAAAGTCAAATATCGGGGGTCTCTAGATAGAGCTTACACGTCACCTCCAGCTTAGGTCCTTCTATCAGGTACAGAGCAGACGGAGGCGGTAGCGAAAGGCCAGTGAAGTCTCCGACTACAGAAAAAGTATCTTCATACATGGCACATTTTGCGTGGTTCTTGAGTCTTCAGACTTCCTTTACAATCGCACATGCCGTTGTGGGTGTCAAAAGATTCTTTATTTTAAGGCAGACTTGCATCCATCCGTCCTTCTTTGAATCTGTAGATCTGTTTTCGAGTCTAGAACGCAAAGGCCCAGGGTATGATGGGTAGTGGTGATGCATGTCTCACATGGATAGCGAACCAGAGACATTCTGCCAAAGACAAATAGAGGAGTGTCAAAGGTTTAGTTTTTAGAGCTGAGAAGGAAGGTGGCTGGGAAGGTAAACCCATAGAGCTATTCGCAGGGACACGAATACAATAGACATCTGTTGTTTTTTCTCGTATAGCGTTCTACCCTTATTTTCTATCATGATGCACTTGGAGAGAGGTCGGGGAGAAAGTCTGGACAGATTCCTTTCCTAATTCAGTTGTCCTTTCAGCTTTCTGTAGCTATCTTCTTGAGTGTGTTTCATAGAAGATATGTTGTTCAAAACCTGAGAGGGACTCGACCTCCGAGCGGTTTCTCTACGTCCTTGTACCGACTTAAGTCAAAGCCAAACAGCACAGAGTGATGTATGGAATTACAGTCTCACGAAGTCCTACTGGAACGAGGGTGTGATAGTGAAAACTGTCTCTCGGAGTTGTGTGTGTCTTGCTGTGTCTAGCTCATTAAGCTTAGTATATGTTTCATACCCGTGCTCGTGGGTGTAGTGTTGTATCTGATGAAGGCACACACACGCAGTCAGCGTTTTCGCCAGCAGACTCTACTCCTCGGCAAATCGTTCTCTCGATTCTTAACACACAGCAGTCGTCGCTCCGGGTCGTCTATCTATGACTGTTGTTCTTCATCGGATTCTCGCTGCCTGGGTGTTTGAGCAACAGCGTAGAAGGCTTGTGGAAGAAGCTCATCTTTCGATGATCACGAGCAAGAGATTTCTAACCACCTCGTGTTTTTTTCTCGGTCTGGATCGCGTTTGTTCTTTGCGTATTCTTCTTCTTTTCAGACGACTGGGTGGCTTCACTCGTGCGAACAAGAGCTTGGTACAGGCGCATTCCTATTTCGTCTCTGTCGGTCTCTTGTAGGCTCCCGGGATGGATGCCTGAGGGACCGTTACCGAGATATGTAGATCTTCTTTGGGCAAACACTTTTTCTGCACGTGTGTGTAGTACGCCTATTTTTCACAATAGTTACTTGCTTAGGCTTTTTAGTCGTCGCTCTTTATATGGGCTGTCGCCGTTGAGTGTCACGTTGTCTTGGCTTTTTCGCTAGTAGTTTCCTTTCCACGCATGTAAACTGGGGCATTGCCCTGAGCTTCACATGTTTCTCCTAGGTCATGCGTGTGATGCCCTTTGTCAATTTCGAGGCATCTTTTTCCTCACTGGGAGATGGCGCCCCTCTGATGGAGAAGCTACCACTTGCTTCCTGAGATGAATAGAGTCTTCCCTTCTGTCGTCACAACTCGCACGTTTTCTCTGCCCTAGTAGTAGTTTGTATTTTTTCGCGTTTTTTTTGTCTCCGTGAATGGCTGGTTTGGCCTTGCTTTCCACTTGGCACTTCGCCCTTGATAGCTAGGTTATTCTTCTTCTGCCTTGTTTCTTCGTAACTCTTTTTGCCTCTATTCTTCATTACTCTCCATCCGTATCATTGGCATGTAAAGAAATGGAACAGTAGGGAAAGCAGCGAAGCACGAGATACCAGAAAAGCTGAAAGCTTGGTTGTTTGCACGTGCAGCTGGATCTCTCAGAACAAAGTAGTAAGGCGGTGCAGCTTGTTTTTGATAGTATCTCGGCTATAGACCGTCCGGTGTACTACTATTGCTGCTGTTGATATGCAAAGTACTTAAACTGAAGGGGACGGAGACAGAGCGTGTCAGTGACAGCAAAGGAGACGGGCAATAGGAACGGAGACAACTTCCGGGAGTGAGTGATGCTGCGCGTTACTTGCACTGAAATACTCGTCTTGTCAGTCTGCAAAAGTCGAAGAAATGGATTGGGAAAGTGTCTCATCTGTCTCTTCGTGGGGTTTGTCTTGTTGGTCTTTTTTTCTAAACTTTTTGTCACGACCGCGGGATGTCGGGGGGGTTGGGTTGTTTTCTCTATCGGAGAGAACGGAAGAGCAAGCGCCCCTGCCTTCGGGAACTGGCGCGGACGTGTCACAAAAGTGTCGAGGACTTGCAAACGGAACCGGATGGTGGGATGATCTTTAGAAGGATGGTGATTCAGTGTCGCTTACTACTGGCTGGTGGTTAGAACTCGTTAGGGGGTGGACGGTGTTCGCCGAAGTGTCGCGTTTTTGACATTCCCTCTCGCTCCAGCTTTTTTTTTTTCTATCAGCGGCGGGCTAAGGCATTGCTCCTAGAAGGGACGCGAAAGTGTGTCACACAGTTCTTTCGCGTGGAGAGGGGCTCCAGCCGTCTCCACCTTTTTTTTTCTATCAGCGGCGGGCTAAGGCATTGCTCCTAGAAGGGACGCGAAAGTGTGCCACACAGTTATTTCGCGTGGAGAGGGGCTCCAGCCGTCTACAAGAGGGAGAGAGAGAAAAAAAGGGTCCAGTCGAGGAGCCGACACAAGAGCACGCCCTGAAACCTTGGTGTCTTGTTCGCTCTTCTTGACCAGGTGGCAGCGCGCCAAGCAAACCTAAGCCGGGTGGGTGGTACCGCACAGTTGACGACCCAGTTTGAGTACGTCATTATCAGTATGTGTTTTGTGGAGGGATCGTTTCACCGCGCGGTTGTGCAGCTGCAAGCTAGTCCGCTCGAGCTCAAACAGAAAAACTGCATGCTGTCAGCGGGCATCTCCAGGTTAGTTGTGAACGCAGCACGCGATGTTAGTAGCGTCGCCAAATGGCCCTATCCTGAAGAGAGGAGATGTAGAGGGACTGCGGGTTTCTGCGCCACTCGGCGCCCTGTTGTGCAGCTGTTCATTGCGTTCGGCGTGACGAATTAGTCGTGACGTAAAGAGGGCAAGGCCACCGAAGCGAGGAATGCCGAACGAAAGTACCAGTCGGACTCCGGAAGACGGATCGTGTAGGTTTGAACTGCGCGCTGGACTGTTTTTCGTGATCCAGGCCCTGCTGAATTGCGGGTGCTAGGTATCGGCTGTCTTCGTGTTCTTGGTACTTGAACAGCACTGATAGCTGTCTCTTGTCCGACTTCCTTAGTGCCGTGTTTATTCGTTATCGCTCGCAGGGGGGAAAGGCAACCACTGCCGTTCCAGAACTCGTCAGGAAGGCGGGCGGGGGGTTTGTTGAACTGTACCAAGCAATTTTTTGTACACGCCACTTGTGATTTCTTGTCAAGGCTGCACAAAACAGAGTTCCGCTGTGAACGCAGCGCTGTGCTGGACGTGCACATGGCAGCTTGCTTTACAACTTTGTTTCCGTGTTGCAATGCCTTCTCCCGACGTGGACACATCGCGGGCACTAAAAATTTCAACCGTGCTGGCAATCCTAGCAGGTGAAGCTAATGCTGTTTCTGCCTGGTGCGGTCAGCGAAGCGAGGTTAGCGACGCTTTCGCCGCCATGACGCAGTTTTGGAATGGAACAGCGTTGAAAATGTAGTCCAAGGACCTACTCCTGAGCCGGCGATCGTTGAACGGCCGCCCGGTGTTGTGCCGTCGTGATATCTAGAGTGTCGCAGAGCAACTCGGGAACAAGTGGGATACGCCGGCCAGATTCTTGCCTAAACAAGCACTGGAAGACTGACTCAAGTCCCTCACCGTTGCTACACGTGGAACTGGGCCGAACTGCGGCGCTCCTCTGGTTTTCCAGACACTGGCGACCAGAAAACGGCTAAGTAGCGTGGACGTCGCCATCCAGAATCCAGAGCGGCGTTACGAACCAGCCCCCTGCTATGCACGATTGTACGTACAAAAACGCCACCAGTCAGCCTCGCCATGGGACACGGCAGCTGCCATCGCCACGTTTTTTGGACGTCGAACTCTTCGCCGACTCGGGCCAGCTGCTTACCTGCCTGTCTCTTGAGCGTAGTTCAGCTGCAAACGGACCTAATAGCTTCTCGTCGGTATCGAAGTGTGTGTCTCGGGGAAGATAGCTTTTCGTCCCACTGCTTATCCAGGTAACTCCATTGTGTACCGGACTGAAACTGCCTGCCGCGACCGGCGGAGTCTTATTTAACGGGTGTTTTCTCACCTCCATGCAGCGAGAGCCGTTGGCTCAGGCTGAGATCACGCGCGCCACCGTGATCGATATCGTGGCAGTGACTTTTTCCCTTTTCGCAGAGGGACGAGACTGTCCAGAGGGCCACAATAATGCTGGGCTAATCTCTGCCGGTCTCGGAACTCGGACCTTGCACTCACTAGGAGCGGAACGCTGATGAGTGATCTGCATACGCCCTGCCAGATAGAGGTGTCTATATTCTCGACACGGCTTGCGACCGCCCAAAAACTCTCTTCGACTTACATAATCCGATGTTTACGGCTTCGGCAGACTCCGTCCTATGCCCCGACTTCACGGGTCCATGTCCGGAGTTTTGGAAAGACAACTTCCTGATCCACGGGTGTTCACGGGGTGGTCCAGTCTAACTTCCTTTCCTCCTTGCTCTCCTCAAACGTTTATGCCCGGGGAACAGGCCGGCACTGGCCCGGCCATATCGCCGGCACAATGCAGCCGACGCCAGCTGACCCGGGGCAAGTTGTGGAAACTGACAGTTGGCCCTCCCCCGCACAGACGGACACTGCTTGTGTTACTGCTACTCACTTCTTTCGCTTTCGCGGCGGCTCACGGGATTGTCGGTCCACTCCGTGGTGGCGGGCAGCGCCAACCTGATGAGTGGGAGGACAATGAAGATGGGGCTGCTGCCGATAATCTCCGTCCTCCACTTCCTGAAGCAGATGCACCCCGCTTTGACACTGCCGCTGTCGACAGCAAGCCAGACTTCCGTCCGCGCGAATTGGATTTGAACAGCAAGACCATCAGTGGTGACGCGAAAAACTATCCTCCGGCAGCAGACGATGCCGGCAATGGCGGGAGCGGAGACAGCAATCACCTGTCAGATGAGGCCCTAGAGGGAGCCTCGGCTGGGGCGCTCCCAACCCCTAATTTTGGTTCTGTTGTAGGCGGACTCTCGGAACACCTCCCGAGTTTCCCCCTCGTCAACGCGCGAAATGACAAAAAGAGAGCAGAAGAAAACAGACTGTGTGTGATGGGGTCCAGCGGCAACTGCACGGGCGCGCCAACACCCACAGAAATGCTGGGCTTTCTGAATGAAGGCACTGAGTGGATCCTTACGCCGACAGCTACTGTGTTGCAAAGCATCGGAAAAACAGTGGACAAGGTGTTCCGTGGATTCGTCCTCCGCAATGCGCGAGTATTGCCTAACTACCGGCGGAACGTTATCATCTCGTACAGGGATTTCAAGCCCTTCATGCTACTCGAGATGCTTGCGCAGAGGAATCGGTTTCTTCAGCAACTTTCCACATTTTTTTCGTCTCTACAGCCCATCCGTTCCATCTACCTTCGGAACCTTGGAATGGAGATCTTTGAGCTTCCTGACTTGCTCGGCCTTGGGGAGTTCATGAAGGCCGCTCTGGGCCTAAGACAGTACGTGGACCATGTCTTCGAAGACCAGGAAGTGACCGATTTTGATGATGAGTTGCGCTCTGCAGAAAGCGTCCCTCAGACAGGGGATAACAATGAGAGCAGTTCCACCGGTAGAAAGCAAGAAACACTTGGACAGGACGACTGCAGCTTGTTCGGCCCCAGCGGTGCACAACCCAATGTCGTCGCGCACGAAGAGTGTCTCAGGCGCACTCAGGAGCAGGAGAAAAAAGAGGAAGGGGCTCCCTCACGTCGTCTGCAGGTCATGCCAAACGACCCCTTCACCTGGAAGCAGTGGCCATTCAGCGACTCTGGTCCATCACGTTGGGGAACTGAGGCTCCCCGGGCGTGGGAGCTCTGGACGGGTAAGCGAGCAAACCAGTTGCTAAACTCCGGTGTGTGAATGCCAAGAAAAAGCAACTCCATCTCTTTTTCGTGAGCCATCGATTTCGTGGCTCACACGGGGCGGTGTTTGACACCGCAACGAAGTATCCTCCAGCGTTGACGTGACAACTGTCGGATACTCACGTGACAAACTACCCGAACGCGGCACCAAAGCCGCCTGGAGAGGGCTACACGCCCTGTCACATCTTAGAGGTTCCCTCCTACTCAGACTACTTTTTGCATGACCGAACATGGACGCCAAACACATCGCAGGGCTTCAGACGTAAGTTTCCTTCAAAGCCGGGCCGAGGTATCAGAAGTCGAAAGGTGGGTTAGCTGGCCAGACGTTCTACCGTTCCGCCGCGAAAGCAGATGTGGAATCGAGTTTCCTGATGGTTGTACAGGCGCAACCCTGAAGGAAAAGGTAACGGTCGCAGTCATTGATAGCGGAGTTGACTACAACCACCCTGATCTCCGGAATATGATCTGGCGTAACACCGACGAAATATGCAACAATGGTATTGACGATGATAGGAACGGCCTCGTTGACGACTGTCTTGGATGGGTGAGTTCTGGTCACTGGCCGAAGTCGGCTCTTCACTCCTTGCCCGTGCAGTCTGAACAGCACCCTCTTACATGCTATCCTTGAGAAAAAGAGCAAGGCGCATGTCAATCGTCGGGCTCACCACAACGACGCGTTGCGGCTTCTTCGACTTGGTGTGGCACCGGAGGTCTCGGCCGAGGCTCGGGACAGTTGGACAACCTGAAGGGAATGAAAGCTCCTGCAGGTTGTCCGGAGCCTGACTACCGGGCACTTTCTGGAACTCTGTCGATGTGAGAGAAAGAAATAAGACTACGTGTACCTTTCACCGTCTATGCAGGATTTCATTAACGGAGATAATGATCCGGACGATGACAACGGCCACGGAACAGCGTCTGCAGGGATCATTGCCGCCGAGCCAAACAACCACATTGGAATGGCAGGTATCTGCTGGGGTTGTAACATTATGATTCTCAAGGCACTGAACAAGGATATAAAAGGGACGGTCAGCAGCTTTGCCCGGGCAATAGACTACGCTCTCGGCAAGGGTGTCAAGATTTCAAACAATAGCTACGGAGGGCGAGGTAGCGGTTTCCAAGGACTCCAGCAGGCGGTTGAACGCGCGAGAGCTGCCGGAATGATTTTTGTTGCAGCAGCAGGCAACTACAATGGCAACAATGACAATGATAAGTGAGAAAACTGAAGAAATATACGGTCTGCTTCATTCAGTCTGCGTTAGGTCCGCTTCAGACTCAGCACTTGAAGCATTCGTCTGCGGTGTACGGCGGCTGTATTGTGACGGTCCAAAGGTAGGAAAATCCTTGTCGGGTAATTATCGTCGTGCGTGAACGTCTTTAGTGTTATGCCTCGAAGGATACCAGATTATCCCGATTTTATTAC
>NW_027152913.1:14428-23942 GCF_002600585.1 Cystoisospora suis
TACATGGTCTAGCTATGATCTTTATGTTCTTAATGCCTGCTCTGTACGGGGGATATGGTAACTTCTTTCCATCTCCATGTTTCTGAAGTATTCTGGTCACAGCCTGTCCCAGCTCGTCTCGGTGTCCTGCGGCACGCCTTTACATGTTACAGCAAGTCGACCTGGCGCAGGTCTCACTGATGGGCCTAGCATGACAACGGTCGTCATCGTTTCGCAGAACGAAACTCTGGTTGGCCTTGGTTCTACTGGCCGATAAACCGAGTGACGAAAGCGTTGTTGCAGAGTGCCTATCCTTACATGCGCCTGTCTTCTCGCCTCAGAGATCCAGTTTTCCCTGCTTCATACCCACTTGATAATATCATCTCTGTGGCGGCGATAACCAGAGCTGGAAGCCTTGCCAGCTTTTCAAGCTATGGGAGATCCCAAGTGGACATAGCAGCGCCGGGGGCCCAAATCATGTCCGCCTCTCTGTCTGGGACGTATCGAACCGTTGAGGGGACCAGCTTTGCTGTCCCGTTTGTAACCGGAGCTGTTGCCTTGGTCTGGTCCCGGTTTCCACACCTTCACTACCGCGAAATTATAGATCGAATTCTGAGGAATACCAAGCACAATCCTCAACTCCAAGGTGAGCTAAATCTCTACGCCGAGATTCAGTTGGAAGGGGGCAGCGTACATTCTGGGTTCTTGTGATCGCTGGAAAAACCAGACTGTCAATAAGTGTATCCGGGGACGGGTTCAAACATACACATCGGGGTCTCGGGCGGACAACGTCCTTCCCCAGCACAGCTCTTTTCTGCAACGTCTAACACAGGTATTGCTTCGACTTACCCCAAGAACAGTTCAGAGGGATGCTGCGTTATGCGGAGTTACCAACAAGCTGTTCTGCAGCTACGCCACTGTCTTGGCCTTTCCAGGTTACATCGCGACTGCCGGCGTCTTGGATGTGTGGAAGGCCTTGACCAATGGCGGGTCGTCACTGCCTGCGGAACCCTCGCCACCACTGTACAACGGTGGTCTTGACTGCTCTGACCTGCACTGTCATCCTGTGGCTACCTGCGTTGCAACTCCCGGCGGAAGAAAGTGCCAGTGCCCCCAGGGGTACCAAGGGAACGGTTATGACTGCCGTGACATCGACGAATGCTCCTTCAGCCCATGCGGCCCGGCGTCTGTCTGTCGAAACTTGCCTGGATCGTTTGAGTGTCTATGCCGAGAAGGTTTTCGCCAGGTGAACGATTCGTGCGTTGACATTGACGAGTGCCGCGAGTCGTTTGGAGGTGTACCTGCGGGACGCGCGTGCCCCGTGCAAGCAGTATGCCAGAACTTCAGCGGTTCCTACGACTGCGTTTGCCCCCCCGGATCCGTGTGGAATGCGAAGGCAGGATATCAAGCTCAGTGCTTGACACTAAGTGGGTCCCTGGCTGGGGCAAGGTCAAACCATAAGCCTCTCACTTCTCTTTTGGACAGCGGCTAGACGTCTGTCAAAGCTCGCACTGATTTGGTCGTTGATACGTCGAACCGTACTTTACTCACGGCAAGCTTGCGTCCTCTCTCGCCCCAGCCTTATCAAAACACGAGCTTGCATTCCCCTGCCGTCTGCGAATCCCGCACGAGAGGAGTCTCACAGCATTCCTAGTTATCGTACGAGTTCTTTTACACCAGCGTTTGCTCAGACGGCTGGCACCGAAGGGCGGCCGAAAGGCGAACTGCTGTCAGGATTCTGTAGACCTTCAAGGGACTGCTACTCGCACCCCGGCTTCTGGAGCACGGCAACGCGTCCGAGTTCTACGACTTCTAACCCTGTTGTATAGCTGTTTAATGTCCTTCGTATTTGCTGTGTGTTCGGTACAGACACTCCTCCGACAGGCCCATGTGTAAACAACGGCGGATGTGGTATCAATGCACTCTGTCAGTCCTCAGGGGCGGTATGGTATTACCAACGAACATGTGTATGTCTGAACGGCTACGAAAAGCTCCCCACCCCCCCAGGACCGCAGGCACAAATGGGTGTCCTAGGGGACGGGCGCGAAGTGTGCGTCCGCGAAGGGATTCTCGAGTCGGAAGTCGGGAGATATCTTGCCATCATGCAGTCGTTCGTTCTCCGTGCTACGCTAAAAACCAGCGAAGCTGCTCCAACCCCGAGTGGGCAGTCGATATCCACTTCCTCATCATCACCCGGTTCAGCTGAAATCCCGCCAGGCTGGTTATGGCCTCGGACGACGGGGCAGACTCCTTCGCAGAATAATCCTGCTACGTCCTGCTTTTTGGGAATTTGCCTCCTAGGTGGACCGGATGCTTCGTCGCAGTGAGCTGTGCTCCGTTAACAGCAGCGACCGTCTGGAGAGGCTTCGAGGATACCTTGGTGGCAGAGAACGGGCGAGTAGCCAGGCCAAGCACGTCTCCGTGTTCACCTGTACTTACAAGGGTTGCCATCTTTGTACTTGGCCCTCGGGAGTTTTTGATATTTGGGGCGCTCAGTCGTTTTGTGACTGTCCCTTGTGCGGATGGAGTTCCGCTGAGCTGGGACTACCACCGAAACAGGCATTGTATTCAATTGTTTCAACTTGTGTGAGTTGAGAGGCCAGTCGGGTCCTCGTGTCAATCCCCGTATCTCGCAGGTGCACCGCAGCCAGCACACACAACGGAGACTTGTGCGCCTGTAAGACGATGTATGGAAGACTTTGCCGAGGACCGTCCCATCACGGCAAACCACCACCGGCTTCCCATACTTTACTAGGTCCGTTGAAGGTTGCCCAAGGTGGTTCTGCAAGCCGTGTGTAGTGTCGAACTGTCCAGCTTTCTTGACCGAACCAGTGCAAGGCAGGGAAGACAGCACGTAGCCTGTCGGTCTCCTCCGGGCCTTAGTCGGCCGCAGGGAGGGATGGGCCACGGACGCTAAGCAACTATGAAGTTTATGTGAGCAGCATCGAACTGTATAGTGGACGACGCCACCGGGAGCTTATAAGGTAGCTCCCAGTAAACGTCTCTTAACCATCTGACTGTTTAAATTTGTTGGTGCGGCCACCTACTGAAGGCGATGGAAACCGTCAGCGCTGACGTAGATTATTGTCAAGGGCCCGTCTGAGAGGTCACCGGCCTCTTTGGGAAGCGTCGCCGTTCCTTGCTCTGTCACCCGCACGCCTCCAACATCCACAAAGCGTATCAGGTATCAAGTGCTTTTCGCACAAGGAAACTCCAGACTGTGGCGATTTTTCTCGACACAGGGCCTAGACAGAGAAAATGCGGCTACGAATTCTCCAGATTCCCCAGCACAGTTACTCTACGAAGAATGCCGCCACGGCAACGGTTATCTAAACTTTAGACCCAGAATAGGAGAAGAAAAACCGGCCGGTGGACTGATGGTACTGAAGCGGGGACCGCTCCTTGAGCCGGAGAGCTTGATTTCGGCCTCTCAGAAACCGGCGGAGACTCGTAAAGAGAGCTGTTGACACACGCCGTGCCTAAGTGAATGGGCCGACAGACAAGCCAGATAGAAGCAGAGATCGAGACTGGCTCGTTCGCAGCTACGTACCGCAGCGCCCTTGTGCTTGACACTCTTTCCTTCTTTTTCTCCTTTGAAATTAGCCTTCCTCGGACGCTAGTACAGTGTAGGCACTCACACCGCTGATCCGGTGACCGGGGATCCGGTTGTCGATAGCCTGGGCAAATCGACCCGTCGAACCAACTCGCAGGAAGGTTAACGCAACGGATTAGCTAGTCCTTTCTCAGCGAGTTGTTGAGGCAGGACGCAGCCAGTGGAACTTCTATTCCATCTTCGGGCACCGGGGAGGGCAGGGTGACCGACCATCGATCCGTAGCGCGAAGAACACTCCACCTACGTGAACATGACGATCACGCTCCGGTCCTGAGGGCGCAAAGGCGATGTGGGTCCAGTCATCTGGTTTCCAGTGTTTTCTCTAAATCCAGTCAGTGGGACGGGAGCTTTCTTTTTATTTCTGTTGCGCTATCCCCAACCCCAAGCTGGCATCTGTTTTTCTTCCGGGACCCGGAGGCCACAGAATCAGTGAGAAACTCGACAGGCTCTGCCCCCCCAGATCTTTCTGCTCGGCTGGCAAGATGACGCCATGTCTCCGGTACGTAGAAAGAGTTTCTTGGTTGGTCATCCGTGCGAAACTTGGTTATGAGCAGCACTCTCCTAGCACTCATTTCGGTGTGCTGTAGTCTTCGTCCAGGCTCGGGCCGGGTGTTTTCTCTCAGAGAAGGCTAGGTCCCGCGCAGGGTCCACCTTCAGGTTCGCCGAAGTGGAAGCACCAAGAAAATCGCTTCAACAGCCGACGCAAAGGGCTGGGGCCAAATATGCCTTAGCGGCCACATCCGCACAAAGTGCAAGAAGAGCACCGTGGCTGTAAAGTGAGATTTGGTACCAAGGACAAAAAAAAGGCTCGCTACAGGTTTGATCGCAGTGTTTTCGCCTTCCTCGGCGGCCTCCAGGGCCCCGGACTGCTCGGACCTGACGGTCGACAAGGACACCCCTACCGAGCCGATAATAGCCCCGACGACGGTTGGTATCGTTGACGGTGAGGGCCAACGTTGAGGCCTCAGCCGTGGCTCTTCTGGCGGCAGCGGAAGCGGCCTCCCGGCAGCCGCCGCTTGCTGTACTAGAAAGTTGCTGCCTCGGGCCTAACGTCGCTCAGAGACCTCCAAAAGTCATCTAGTCGGTCTCGACCCTAAGTTCAGACAGGGGCGTCGGCAGTTGTCCAAGCCGTCATCAGTTCTGATAAGGCTTCGAGAAGAGATGCAACAGGAGCTTTGTCCGTGGCTCTCTCTTAGACGCCTTGTATTCAAGTTGCTGGCCCAGCGCGAGCTTCTTCCACGGAAGCAAGTTTCTTGGTTGTGACTGGAGTTGCGCTACTGCCGGGTCGGAGCACGTCCGGTTGTTGCCTGACTCGGGACGGAAACCGTCGTGGGTGAGCCCGAGCCCAGCCTCGCCGAAGGAGTTTTGGTCGGGAAGAGGAATGGAGTCACAGTCCAAGCGGCGACGAAGCCACCATGTACTACGACCCGTGGGGGCAGCAGGAACAGAAAAAGGCTCTTGACCCAGCCTGGGGGAAGCGGTGCCGCGCGTCTCCGTGGTGCTGTTCATGTATCCTTCTCGACTGCTCTCGTTGAATCGAAGCTACACGACGGAGTGCAAGAGTGCTTGACGAACAGAGTACACGTTTGTTACTTCAGGGAATGCCAAAACTTCTGAAATGTCTCTCAGCCTCAACTAAACTGCGGAGGGAGCGGGGAGGTTTGTGGTCTCAGACAGTCAGGAACATCGATTAGTGAAGACGGGAAGAATTCTTCATGGTAAAGAGAGGTGACAAATACCACCACCTCTCTGAGGTCGTGTAGGTCGTAAAGCATACACAGTCACAACCCCCTCCACAGAGTATAGTAACACACCGACATTGTGCATTCTTGTAAAAGTGTGAATGTGTCGCTCTTCAATGTACGTCGCCTATGTGGGCGCTTACGGAAAATTCAGTAGGCATCTTGTGGGCCAGGTGATCAGACGAGAGTAGGAGTCGGGGCATAGATGTATCAGGCGCACGCGGAGAGAGGGCAGGGATGTTCTTTCATTTCGTTCCTGCTACGCCCTACACCCCCTACTGTCATCACAAATTTCATGAGAAGGGAGAGCTGGGGAATCATCACTACGGTGGAGCCTTCACAGCTGGGCGAAAGCAGCGGCGCGCCAAGCGCAACAACACATCGTGCAAGCTGCACAGACCTCACCAGGTCCCATCTAGACGACTCGACTCCGCGAGGGCTTCGAAGCAGCGCACCCTGCGAGAGGCATTTTGAGCCCTATGCTGTCAAGTTCTCCGTCTAGGTACGTAGTTATACGTATATATGTAATTATCAGGCACCCACACAACGCCTGTATGCGCAGCGTGGTCAGAAGCACTCTTTTTTCTCAGCACACTAGCAGGACGGAGTATATATGAGGCGGTTACGGCTCTAAGGTACTCTGAAAGCTGTACGACCCACGGCGCCCTTGGTCAAGGCCTTTCCAGTACTCGTTGCGGCTGTGATGAGCCAGAAAGACCGCCACTTGTCGGGGAAACACAGTCAGTACTAATCGAGGACATCCGCTCCGGTGCGCGGTTCAGATGCAGCGTCATGACTACTAGAGAGCTTGTAACGCCAACTGTTAGATAAGAGCTGCAATTTTCCCTCTTGGCCCAATGCGATTTGTTGTCTCGGTTCTTAAGCTCTATATGCGGTTTGAAGCTAAGGTACAACGGCTGCGCACTGTCCATGACATACAGCTTGGCGATGACGAATCGCGGTCCTCAAGGGCTTACAGAGAGGCTACGGCAAAGTCATAACCGCACGAAAAGAAAGATATTTCCACAGGCCTTGCCTCGCAAGGAAACGCGGGCCAGCATTAGCTGCAGCAAACTCGCCGGCCAATCTGCTGTACTTGACGACACCGGGTCTCCTCTCCGGATGTGCTCACCTTTCGTGACGCGCTGTCACCTCGCGCTCGTCTGCGTACACACGTCCATGAGGGAGTACGGCCTCGGAGTGCACTCAACTAGAGATCCTGTTCTCTCGCACCTAGCAGAACCGGGGGCCACCTCAGATGCACTGACACTGCTCTGTTCTCTCGCGGACACGCGTCTGCTATTTTCGCCTCGGTCCGCTAGTCGGCATGAGTACAACCCGACGAGTCGGTCGCATGCATTAATCGCCAGCTTTGCCGTTGTCCAGACTTTCGAGTTCCTCTTCACTGACACGAAGCGCTTTCAGGGCCGAACTGTGTTTTGTTGCAAGCGTGCACGATAACTATTCGCCTTAGCCTCCTATCAAAATCATGCGAACGTCATTTTGCTTTTGTATAGCACCTGAGCGGAAACTTCCTTGACCGTGTACGGTCTAGTCAGTATTGTGCTGTCTAGCTGGGACGCCGTTGTCGTGTTTTCCTTGGCCAGGTGTTGCGATTCTCGCATACGTAGAGACCCTAAACTATCACGGCACGTGTGGCATTCTAGCACGCGGTCCCACGGTTGTCCTCTTCTTGCTTTCCTCCCCCCTTCTCGATATCTGTAGCCTTTTTCTTCACGATGTCGCTGCGACTCACGAGAGTACTGCGGTCTGTCGTTGAGAGGGGTCTCCAGCAGGCGGCAGGGCAGATTGCCAAAGAAGCTGGCGGGGCTGTCAAGCAAGCCGCGACGGACGCGGCAACAGCTGCTCTGAAAGACACCGCGACCGAAGCAGTCAAGAAGACAAGCTTTCTTTCGTCTTCTTGGGACTCTTTCAAAAAGTATGGGATGACCACCCACTTCTGGGGGCCCGTGGCAAACTGGGGCTTTGTAATTGCTGGACTTTCTGACATGCAGAAGTCGCCGGAGGTGATCAGCGAACGAATGACGGCAGTTCTTTGCGTGTACAGCTTGTTGTTCATGCGTTTTGCTTACATGGTTCAGCCGCGAAACTACCTTCTCTTCGCCTGCCACTTCTCCAACGAGGCAGTGCAGCTGACGCAGCTGTACCGGAAGCTCGCATATAACGCTGAGAAGCGGTCAGGTCCGACGGGTAAAGAGGCAAAACTTGCGTGAAGCATGCTGGCGTGGTGTCATGCTCACTGCGCGTCTATGCCAGTCACGCGTCGACGGCCGGCGTCCAGTGCGTGTGGCACAATAGGCGCTGCGAGGCCGGTAGCCATGTTTCCTTGTCTTTGCGAGGGGCCTGAGGGCCAGTGTGGTACTGGCTAGTAGCCAACGCCATGATTTAGCAATGGGGACGCAGCAGCGGTTCGCACTGGCGATGCTAGCAGTAGCAGTACCTCCTTAGTCTGAGTCGTCTGCGGGCCTGTAATCTGAGACTAGGTATCTTCCCAGACCAGTAACAGCGGGTGCGCTCGGAGTCTCTCCGTCGTCGAGGAAGTCGGGCCCACGGGAGGGGGACACTGCGTTCAGGTGGCCGACATCCATACGTCATTGCGAAGAGCCCGTCACTGCCGCCTACGGCTTGGGTCGGTGGTGGTCTTGCTGTTGTCAATCTGCGACTATTCCAGAATCTTCCTCGTGACCCTGAGTATGTGGCTGGAAGAGAGAATAGCGTGCTGCTCGGCAAGTATGGCACTTGATAGGGAGCTGCAGGACGTTATACGTATTTCGGTCTGGAGTGTTAAGCACGATGGGGCGCCCGGCCGGTGCGATCAGAACTGGGGACGCCGATTTCTTTCCGACCGCGGCAGGCATGCCACACCGAAACGAATGGTCGGTGGAAGCCCATCAGTAGGTAATTGGGCTCGGGTCTTACTCTGTGAAACTGATACTACCACTCCTCTTGCCTCATGTGAGCACAACGTGAAACAGCAGTTCGTGCCGCAAACGGTCACTGTAATCGAACCGCAGTGTGTCGCCGATGACTGAAAAGGTTCTTTTCAAACCTGGCTAATGAGTAGCCGTTGTGTGTGTACTTCTGCATTAGGCACAGTGGTACGATAGCCTTTTTTGTGATGTGTGAGTGGCTGGCACTGCTGTGGGAGGCGGGTAATGCAGGGCTTTGGTCATTACGTCTGTTTGGGCATTTGGCCAGCTTCGCGTGTCCGTCAACAAACAAACTCTGCTTTTGCTCAAAACTCGTCAGCGAACATAGCCGGCCATTGACGCCAGACGGTCAGCCGGGGTGAAGGCCGACGCTGTGTATAAGGCTGCGAGTTCAAACATGAAGACACACATTCCTTTCTGTTGTCAAGGCGGCTAGCAACCGCAGACGTATTCTCTGGGGTAGCTCTGTCTTCCCTCAGTATGAAAAGAACCTTGTGAAGCCGGTTTCGGGCCCTGGTCCCCGCTTTGGCCCGTACATATCGGCTCATAAAGCGTCCACCCACTTCTTGTATTGCTAAACTCCATGGCCGGTTGCCACGCCAGGAGTGGACACTGTGCACAGAGAGGTCGAAAGATCGCGCGTCACGCAGGGCAGGCCGGTACAGTGCTTCGCACTACAGCTTCGCACCAAGCCGATGCACCCTCCAGCGAGGTCCTGAGAAGGGTACCTCTGAATCATAAATTCAGCGGAGAACATCTCATACTCGTTCCCTGTTCGAGTCACGATTGTTCCGCTAGAGGGAACTAACTCGCGCTCCACCAGTTGGATTGCGAACAAGACTAGATCGAAACCGTCATGTGGTGAGTGCGGGGACGCCCGTATAACAGCGCTTCCTCAACCAGCAATGACGTGCGTCACGGGCACTGAAATTCACACGGCGCGATCAGGAAGACGGCTACGATGGGCTTAAAAAATTCCAGAGGGAATACCGGACTGGCCTTGAAGAGCCAAAGGCAGCCGGTCGACGCGAGAGAGGTGTATCTGAGCAGGTAACAAACACATGCTCAAGGTGAGACGTTGCGCACTACTCTGAATGCAGAAGGGAAGCGAGACGCAGAATCAGGCGAGCGTACAGAGAGCTTCGATCGAGTCTTGCAACAACCGCAACAACAGAGGTACAGTTACGGAATTTACAGGCGGTGTGTCCGAGTGGTTAAGGAGATGGACT